>NC_092822.1:39927500-39975000 GCF_023375885.2 Dermacentor andersoni | reverse complement strand
ATTATTGGTTAATAAAACCACGCATTTGAGTTGTTGTCCATTCGAACAGACTGTACGCAAGGTAGATTTGATTTTACAACCACTGATAATTATGTTTCAAATCTGAAATTCGGCACGCTCGCTGTGCTTAGACATTTTATACCGAGCACGCCCACCTTCACCGCCGAACGAGAACGGCTGTGGAGCTGTCCTTAAGGGCTTGTCTGTAAAGATAAAATAATAATTGAAAAGTAAACTGAGGACAACAATCTATACCTTGCCAAGGGTGCGATGCCGGTACAAAAAAAAGAAGAAAAAAAGAAAAAGAAAAATAAGGTCGAAAGTCCGAAGCTTCTGCTCGTCGGTAAGACTTAGCGTGCTGCCGTTTGTTGCGCAACCGTTTTACCGAGCGGCTTGAGCGCAACGCTCACTCTCCTCTGTCGAGCCACTCTTCCCTGAGCCCATACTACCTCTACACACATCACGGCGCTGCGCCTATCACGTGACAAAGCACGTGGCAAAAGCACCTGCTGCCTCAGAGACTCGCGCCGGCGCGACCTTGACGACAAGACGGCCAATACTTTTCAGCAATTATTGTAAAAGTTACAGACCGTAATTCCATGTTCTGCCTTTCACTGTCGTAGAATTTATCTTTTTTGTTTTTTCTTAAATGCTACAACTTTGATCCAAATCAGTTCAGCGGTCCTTTAACGAGGAGCTTTCTGTGTTTCACACGTATCTGAATAGGGAAATAGAAGTCAGCCTCAATATAAAGCTTCCTCTTAACTATACTTTGTCCACTTGCTCCCCTACACTTGTAGAGAAGAGTGAGAAAGCGTGTCAGAGTGAGTGTACACTTTATTTGTACGGTTGTTACAATGTACTGTATTGCATTATATTGTATTGCGCTGTTGTGTAATATTGGATTCATAGTTTCTCTGTAATGCCGTTGTGTTGTTTCGACTGTTACGTTGTGCTGTGTTTATTATGTTATATTGTTATGTTATGTAACATTGCCGTTTTTACTTGCCTTGTTGCTCTGATAGGTGTTTTGTAACGCCGTAGGGTTGCTTTGACTGATACGTCGTACTGGCGCTGTTTGCGCATTACGTATTCAGTCATTACGATGAAATTGTAAACGTTGGCGTCTGATGTGTCACAGGCTTCTCCACTATCAATAAGTTGTCGAACGATGAAACGATTATAATGTGAAGCGTTCCCACAGTAAACCACTTTTCGCAAACATGGCTAAACTGTTGTTTTTTATATTTACCTGCGCTTATGCACCCCTCTACTGCACAAACTACTACACAAACACAAAGTCCGGTAACTACTCTTATACTTAATTGCTTTTTGTTTTGTTTTTCGCCTGTATTGTCGCGCGGGCATGACGTCGGAATGAAACTGCATTTTGCTTCTACTCTTTCTTCTACACAAGTTTTGCGCGCAAATGTAACAAACGGTGTGTGTAAAAGTGCAGCCTGTTCATCAGATGAGGAATGGCTGGCGTCGCAATGGTTCGCCAACATTTCCCTCTTGTATTGGGTCATTTAGTAAAGGACAGTTAGAAATATAACGCAGTTAAGACTGATCGGGTCGACAAGACGTACGTTACCAGCCACCGCTTAAACCGCGTGCAAACTCAAACTGGTAGAGGCAATGAACAAAGGATGCGACAAATAGCTGGGATTGAAAAATAGGTCTAGAGGAATGTAGGGAAGGTGACAGTTTGCCAAAAAAATCAATCAATCAATCAATCAATCAATCAATCAATCGATCAATCAATCAATCGTTTAGTTCCCCTTTCGTAGAAAGGAAAGAAGCAGCCACCTAAAAGAGCGAGAAGACGCAGCAATAATAAAAGAAGATAGATAAGGCAGGGAAAATGAAGATTTGAGGCACGCGGAGTGAGAGAAGGCGAAAAGGACCAGCGAGCACCGAAACATGCAGGCGGGGCGGCAGATAACAACTTGAGCGCGAACGCCTCGCGTCTCCTCCGCCGTCGCTAATTAAAAATCACCCAGCCGTGCCCGAGGCACGCGACGTGGTTTATTAAGACGCGCGTGACGCTCCTATGCGCTCTCCAGACCCCTTTCCTTGAGCCGCCCGTTCTCTCCCCCTCCACACCACGCCTCAACTCTTCTCTTCCCCTCCTCATCCACAGATCATCTTAAGAGCAGGATGCGTCTTGCGCGCCTCACCCCCCCCCCCCCCTTCCGCCTCCCCCTAGTCTCTCCCTTCCCGCTGCTTATCGGGGTGCTGCGCCTCGTTCAAGACGCCGGATGATATCAAGACGCAAACGAAACGCCTCGTCACGAAAGGGATTTCAGTTTATTTCAGCTTTACAAGGGGACATTAACGAGCAAACGAAAAATCCGGGTTAGTGCGGTGAACTATGCCTTTAAAACTCCTTCTGGGCAAATGTTTTGACGAAAACACGTCGGTTCCCGGTGGGGAGAAAAAAATTATATTAAAAAATAAATGGTTAGAAGGACAGAAGAATCGAGATGGCACACGAAGGACAGTTAATCAGAAGGCAAGCTTCCACCTTGTCACCCTACACTGGCAGAAGGGTGACGTGAAAACGAATTTGAGGTTTCATTAGAGAAATATTGGCGGAGAACTACGAGTATATAGGTAAACGAGCGACATAAAATTAAAGGTTGTTATAAAATACTCTCTACAGGAGCGGCGCAAGTCAGTGAATTTAGTAAAGTGCAGGTAAGTATAATATACTAAGACGGGTTGTAAACGCATTCGTTGCGCAGGACTTGTCGATACTTTTCAAGCCAACACTTGTCAAATCGATGCTCATCCAATCAGCACTTATACAAATACGCTCGTGAAAGCAATGTGCGTATTTGTGACCGTAATACTTTCAAACCAACACTTGTACAATCAATACTTGTCAAAGCGACGCCTCCTTCAACCAATAGCTCTCAAACAAATATCAGCCCAGTCAATGCCCGTCGAAAAAGTACTCACCGGAGCGAGGCGCATTATCTGCAGAAAGACGTCAGACCATGGCTCACGCCAGCATTCTACTTTCGCTCGAGCAGTGCTAAGAGCTACCACATTTTCTCTCTCTCTCTCTCTCTCTCATATATATATATATATATATATATATATATATATATATATATATATATATATATATATATATATATATATATATATATACTGACTAATCTGCGCCAGTGGGACGTCATCTCAGGATGCGTTACAGGGTGTCCGCCGCAGACCGGACCACAAATACCGCATTCTCCGTTAACAAAAAGGCCCCGTGCCCCTAAACTACGACATACTGGCCGCAACAGAGCAACAGCGGAATGAGAGGCGGTTCCTAATACGGGAAACTGCAGACTCACACGAAAAGGATATAAACGTGAAGTCAATGTGTGAGTGCAAAAAAAAAAAGTAAGAACTTTCACTGATAAAGTTAGGCGCCAAGCTTCCTCGCACTTTCCATCAACGCCGCATTCTGTCCGCACAATGCAACCCACACGCTACCGGTTACAGCCGCAGAACAAAAGATGCATAATCGCATTCCAGTCGCCACTCTTGTAAGTGTGAAGGAACTGAAGCGCTCGCACGTGGGTGACGTCTATTCAACAACTGGTGCCGTCTGCCGAGATCGATTGAACTGAACATCCATCTATTATACTCTCTCTCTCTCTCTCTCTCTCTCTCTCTCTCTCTCTCTCTCTCTCTCTCTCTCTCTTTTGGGTGAAAAAGCAAGCATTCGCTTGCTTTTTCACCCAAAATAGTCCAGAATCGTAGAGCGCAATTCAGGCGTAGGTCGCTCCTATATACACAACGCATATGTTCAATGCGAAAAAAAAAAAAAAAAGAAAGGTCGCTGCCGGCAGCTTAATGGATAAACCACGCTGTTCGTTGCAAGCGTGCGCATTACGTAACCCGCCAGGATCGCATACGATGGTCATTTTTGGGCCAGCAGCGAGTGCGGTACCGAAAGAATTAGCAAATAAAGCGTAGCGCCCCGTAGGAGGCCTTCCAAGGCTACGAGCGCTAGAACGCGGCGCTCAAACCGTGAGGCACTGCACTCCGCTCGCTCCCAACCGTTCTTCCTCTTCTTTCTCGAAGGAAAACGGTGCGACGTATCGGGCGAGATGAAGGATGGGAGAAGCACAACCACCGCTTCTGTGTCCACACGCGAAAGGTGAGGGGCCGCGAATCGAAGGAGTGTCTCGCGTGGGAAGGAGTGACGTAGGTTGTAGGTAGGCGGGCGGGCATGCGCGGTTGATGGAATACGGAGAGAGCTTTTCGTAGGCGATCACGAGCGCGGCTAAAAATAACAAAAAAAAGGGAGGGGGAGGGATAAGCACAGCAGGTTACAATAATCGGTGCGTCATCGCAGAGCTCGAGGTCACGGGTTCGATCCCGGCTGCGGCGGTCGCATTCTTAGTCAGGACAAAATGTATCAATGCGCAAATTTCACATCGCACGAGTTTGCCACACGGGGAAAGGGCATTACTGATGATACCGGAGAAAAATGCTCCTGCAGTGGAGAATACGCTTGCAGCGCTGTAGGCGCTTCCATCAATTCGGACCGAGACCCGAGCAGGTATAGTTTATGCCAATAGCTAGGAAGGTTCGTACAGGGCCTCTGTGTTTCTTTTACGAGTTATAATACCCCCCTCCCCCTTTTCACTCCTCATTTAAAGCGACCCTTCAACCGCAACCGGCCACAAGCTGATAGCAAGAGCATCGGGTCGTTTTCCCATTCCGCAAACTTCAGGGTAGACCAATTGCAGCTCGAAAACAATGATAGCCGACCTGGATACGAACGCAATACGGGATAAATAGATGGCGATCGGAATTCACGATCGCTCCAACCGTGATCGAAATAACTGCTGACCTCCGCCGCACTGCACACACGGAAAGGACCCAGAAACCCCGCTACCTGGCTGTTCCTGCAAAACCCCTCAGCGTTTTGCAATTTGCGCGTACCGGTTCACAGTCACTTGTGCTAATCTTTCCGTTTATTTTTATTTTATTTTTTGTCGTTGTTACCCGTGTACACTCACTATCAAACGCACACGCACGCACGCACGCACGCACGCACGCACGCACACACGCGCGCGCGCGGCAGCACAATCAACACGAGCAAACTGCTTTCGAAAAAGAAAACGAAAACGAAAAACCGCGCAGCAGGACAAAGCAAAACAAGACGAGTGAAAACACGTATCCTCCAGACTAATCAGTAAAGAAAGCTGGCACGAAGGAAGGAAAAGCTAGTTGAAACCGGAGGCGGATGCTAGGCGAAAAGAATGCGCAAGGCAGTTAGTTCCTGCTTTCGCGACTGTCCGTCTTATACATCCACTCCCGCTTATTCCTTCCCCATGAAGTACTATGCACAGACACGACTGGCGGAATCGAGACAGAAGAAGTGGCTTTCATCTGCACACGATCCCCGTTCACGACAAAAAGAAGAAAGAAGGAAGGAAGTGCTAAGAAAAACTTGCCTTGTCTTCTAAGAGGAAACAGTGCATGGCTTGGGTGACGTCAGCTGCGTGCACGGAGTTGTGGTACGGGTTGTTGCTATGGTAACCGTCGTCAATCAAGTCTGCGTTGCATCAGAAGAAAAAAAAATACACGAAAGAACTCTTAGAGACGTAGTATTTCATCTCAGCCACGCACCAAAGTCTAAACACGGCAACGCGACAGACCACAAAAAAAGAAATATGAATGAAGTGTGCGCCACACTTCCTGAAAGTTTTCGCGTTCACATTGTCAAACTCTGTGCGTACAGATATGAACGCGGGCGCAAACAGTCAAAGCCTGGAGAGACGAAGCACGAATACAAAGAGTTCTGCCTCGCCTGTCCTTTTCTGGGTTTTTTTCTTTCTTTTTTATTGCGCAAGGTTTTGGACAGTGCTGGTATCCATAAGCTTTTGTCCCTGCGGACACAAACACGCGAACTTACAGCAGTCTGAAAAGCTCTCTGTCGCGGCCAAACGTTCTCTGTCGTACACCCGGATACTTCGCAAAGTGTCAGTAATACCACTAATAGACCAAGGCCAGGAAGAATTCAGCGCAGTTTCCTTCGAATTACTTCCGCTGCCAGCCATCCTTCAGAGCGCTGAAACACACACAGACATCGGTTGGGGACGCAGCCCTAAGGCTATCTGGGAAGAAAGCCCTCAGACCGACAGTTGAGAAGCTTCGGATTTCGGGATTTTCTTCGCAGTAAACTCCGCAGTTGTTGCTACTTTGCGCGGCGACCTCAGGAGAGTCAAGATATTGAGTTGAGTGAATTCTGAACTGTTGATTCATTTACGCAGCGAGTTAGCCAATTTCTAAATTGATAATTCGGTGAGCGGTGAATTCGGAAATGCTGCTTATTTCGCACACCCATCTCAGCAGTTCTTGAATTTTCGAAGTGCTCGATGTTCCAACGATTTCAGAAACTTCAAAACACTGAATTCAGTGAACTTTGAAATTAGAAAAGATTTTTTTTCACACAGTGCGTTCATAAGTGAACGAATTTTGAACGCAGGATGTTGAATTAGTAAGTGTTCGTCTCTGCCAACAGGATAATCAATGAGATTTTGAACTTCGAATTCAGTACGCATTGAATGCAGAAGCCTCGGTCCCTTCGGAGAGCGAGTTCGAAAGCTTCTGAATTATAAATTCAGTGGACAGTGAATTCAGAAGCAGTAGCTCACTCGCAAACCGAGCTTCAAAAGCTCTTAATTAAATTCTAACGTGTTCGATTCTTTAAGTAAGGAATTCAAAAGCATGTAATCGCCAATCCAGTGAAAAACGAATTCATGAAATTCGCTTCCCTTGCACGGCAAGTTAAACGCTTTTGAATGATGGATTTAGTAGAAGCTGAATACATGTGTTCTGAATACATGAATTCTGAATTCAGTGGACATTGAATGCACGAGTCTTGGTCCCTTCACACAGTGACTTCGGTAGCTTCTGAATATTGAATATAGATTGCCTTCACGCGACGTCATGGATGCAGTACCTCACCGTGCCAGTACCTACAGATGGCGGCTACGATGACGTCAGTACACCATATCAGCTCCTAGTAGGTTGTTTCAGTTTTTAACAGTGACTGCTTTTCACTAGATTATCACGGTTACCAAAATGGAACTCGGTGCCACCCGGGCCTGTTCTGTTATTGTACTCTTGCCTACTCGCGCAACTTCTCGAAACGTGAGTACCCGAAGATGACTGCCACGATGACGTCGACGAAAACTACGTTTGAAAAGATACTGACTTTAAAATCCCTGATTCCCGCTACGTCTGTTAAGAAGAGGTGGTGTACTCACTGAAGCAGTGCCAGACGCGCACGGCGTCCAGGTTGAAGGTACTGAGGAAGCCGTACTCGTGGAACAGGTGCACACACAGGAGGGGCATGGAGCGCCCACCCGAACACGCGTCCAGGGCAAAGGTGTTGAACGCCCATTGGTCCACTCGCGCCAGCAGACGCTGAACGGGAACAGCACAAGCACTGTTTGTCACTGCTACGACAACAAAAGCAGCAGCAGCAGCAACAGCAGCAGCAGTAGTAGTAGTAGAGGTAGTAGTAGTAGTAGTAGTAGTAGTAGTAGTAGTAGTAGTAGTAGTAGTAGTAGTAGTAGTAGTAGTAAGAAAATTTAAGGGGGCACTAAGTTATTTCTACACGTATGAAAGCAAAAGCATTGCGACCCCCACGCTTTGCCTGGACATTATGCCGCAACGCAAGGCCCTGGACTCGACTCCCAACAATCGTGGGTTATATTCCCTTAATTAATTATATCTTAATTGCTTTACCTCAATTACCTTCGTCTTAACACCAAATGTCGAGGGTTCGACCCACCAAAGGTCGTGGGCTTGTGTGTCTTAATTACCTGTCTGATTAACATAGCCTTAATTCGCACTAAAGTCGTGGGTTCGACTCCTACCAATGGCCATGGGTTCCAGTGTCTTAATCAACTATATCTTAATTAACTGTATCTTAATTCGCAATAATTAGCACTAATGTCGTGGGTTCGACACCTACCAATGGCCGTGGGTTCGAATGCCTTAATTAACCGACCCTTAATTAACTTCGCCTTAACGCCAAAGGTCGTGGGTTCGACTTCCACCAAAAGTCGACGGTTCGATAACTTTGGTCACGTTAACGCCGACAACTACGCCGGATTTTTCGCCTCGTGAACCATATAATGATTTCGCAGTAATAATAATTACAAGAAGAAGAGATGTACAGCGAAAGTTAAAGATTCAGGTGTGCCGTAGCTGCACTTTGTTTCATATTCAGCGCCTGGCAGACAAGCACAAAACCATGAAAACCATTGCAGAAGCAACAATATACACGACAATATGCGATGCGCCTAATTGTATTTGATAAGGACAAACCTGTACCACACTTCATATACTGTATTTTGGCATCATAAGGATGCCTACATACAATAACGAGAAGTAAGCGTGGTGGGAAAAGAACGCATACAGTTATGTACCTTTACAGACTGAGGCATTCCAGCCACGTGAATAAGGTAGATAAAGAAAGAAGTGTGTAGATTCATAAGCACGTGCACAAATAGCAAACGCAGGCGTACTATTCAAAAGAGGACACAATTCATAAACGTACCTCGGATACGCCATGGTAGGAGTCATCCAGATTATTCATCAGGTGACTCCAGGGCTGAAGCACAGGTTGCCGTTCGCGTCTCCGGTAGAGCGTCAAAAATGGCGTCGTGGTGAGGGGGCGGTCAATGCCGATGTCCAGCGCTGCAAGGGAGACGCAACGAGACACCCATTAGCGCGGCACATAACGATAGGAGTCCACGAAAATACGGACAGACAGTTCCGCGATCCCGTGACTGTCACTCCTGCACTGCCTTTTCATGGTGGTGGTGGTGGTGGTGGTGGTGGTGATGTTGAAGCAGGCGGGGTTAGCCTGGCATACATAGCCGGCAATTGCTCCGCCTGATCCTCCTTCGAGTTGAGATCAGGGGGTGTGTCACCAGGTGTCGATGAGCCCCGTGTCTCGCAGGAAGGCTATCAACAGTCGTTGCGCTCTCTTCCTGAATTCCTTTTCACTCCCGCACGACGCGCAATACTTCCATAGTCAGCAATCACAAAACCAAAAGAGCTCCACCTCAAGACCACCATGCAAGTGGCGAAGCACGCTTTACAGGCTACAAATTGGAGCAGAAAACGACGGCAGCAGCACGAAAAGCACAGTCTGCATTGAAAATCCGGGAAGGCTACGACTCTCTAGCACTCACTATCAACTACGAACAGAAACAATTGATGGAAAGGATGCCAAAACTACGAAGATAGTGTGAATATAAAAGTGTTATAGAAACGGAGAGAAAAGAAGAGACAGGGAAAATTTCGAAGTTATTATGGTAGAGCGAGGAGATCCCTGCCTGCGAAGTACTGTGCCTAAGGTGGCCGTAACAATGCAAATACTACCGCCCCGTCGATTTAGAAAATAGAGGACGTCCGAAGTAACTCGGAGCGCTGAGAAAGAAAGCCTGCTCCATATATGAGCACGCTATTTCATTTTCGTCAAATGCGATAACCATGACACAGCACAGTAGTGTTGGAGACAGGGGAGCTAGGTGGAGCGTGGTATGCTTGTACGTGGAAGGTAATCAACTTCGCGTTAATACGGCAACTGCCCGTGACTGCGAGTCGCAAATGTTTAGTTGGGGAACGGAGGCGTTGAAGGAACAAAGAAAGAGAGAGAGAGAGAAACGTCGCATTCGCGGAGAGTGAACTCTTGGTCAATACGTACTAGTTATGTACTTCTAACGTAATTAAGCGGCACTCGTATCGAAGAAGGTAACAAGCAACGTGGCTGCAAGAACGGGGTGCGGCACATATTCGAGCTTCTAAGACCCAAAATCGCAAAGAAGAAAGAAAGAAAGAAAGCACCCCCCCCCTGACAAACTTTGCAAACTAAACTTCCTCCCGACAGACAGCCCGGTTGGTAGCGCCACGTTCCTTCACTCAATTCCGGCGGCTTCCCTTCTCTCTCTCTTTTTTTTTTACTCCTTTTTTTTCTTCGGGCGTCGTTAAGGGCGCGCGCAGGCACGGTTCTGGCCGAGCATTCCACGCGCGCGAGTACGTTGCCCGGGCGCGCACAGTCTGTCGGTAAGTGCCGCTCCCCCCAATCCCCCAGCTCCCATTTTTTTACGAGGCGTAGGTACGCACATTCCTCTGGGCCACTAATTGAAGCTCCGAAGGGTGAGAGAGACGAAATCGACGGAACATTGCTTCAGCGCCACATAGACAAAAAAAAAAACGAGAACGGGAAAGGGCGGGAGGAAGGAGGCGGAGAAGGAAAAAGAAAAAAAAAAGACCAGCGCGCGGTAAATGCGTTCGCACGCCACGCGTCGCCTCACGCGTCGTTAAGCCCGCGGACAATGCGCGGAGACGCGGCTTCGAAGGCACGCATTTTATGAGCCTCGCGCAACGCCGCTAATGGCCGATCCCCGGCGCTGTCCGCGACCCCCCCCCCCCCCCCCCTTGTCAGGCAGGCTGTTGTCGAAAGGAGAGCCGCAGAGGACTGAGCCTCTACGTAAATAAAGAAAGAAAGGAAAGACAGAAAGGATCGTCTAGTTTTATAGTCAAAGTTGAGTGAGAGCTGAGCGGTGGACGCTGCTGAAATACGCTGCTGAGGACGCTCGCTGATCAGCTCCGTTGATTGGCTAATAAATGCTACGGAGCGTGTGGGACGCTGTGCCGTATCGCACTGCCACCGGGACCTCACCAATCGCCCGTTACCGAGTACCGTAATACCCTTCCGAAAGCACGCGCCGCGCACTGGTATCATGGGCAACGAACTGGGACAATTCCTTCGATAAGACTGTCTCTGGGAACGCCCCGCTTTATGTAGCCCAGAGGATTGCCCAGCAAAGTGGGGCTAAGGGATGGATCAAGCTTTGCTTTGAGAACCTCTGTGTCCAACGTGGGTTCAGAACGCAGAATAAACAAAGAACTATCAC
Organism: Dermacentor andersoni; assembly: GCF_023375885.2. Lineage (NCBI taxonomy): Eukaryota > Metazoa > Arthropoda > Arachnida > Ixodida > Ixodidae > Dermacentor > Dermacentor andersoni. The sequence continues at coordinate 39,964,048 of NC_092822.1, read as the reverse complement.
ATTCAACAATAAAAAAGGAAGGGAAAAGATAGATTCTTCACGTCTGCACAAGTTTTTAGCCATAATACACATATTGAAACAACGAATGGAACCTTGATTTCGATAATCGTGGTAAGGCCTCTTCGCGATACTGCAGAAAGGTGGGCAGCTGCATTCGGCGTACTCTAAGGAATCCCAGGCGGTCAAAATTAATCCGGAGTCCCTATACTACGGCGTGCGTCGTCATCCTATATTGGTTTTTGCACGTAAAAGCCCAGGATTAATTTTTTTTTTACCAAGAGTCATCTTATGAACGCGGGCCGCAAAATATTGTCAACTACAAGCGTTCTCGTCTCGAAAATAAGAAAAAAAGAACGACAGAGAAAAGACAAACGGAACAACGAACACATTTGCATGAAAACATAATCACACTTGATCATGGCGACATACTAAAGGACCGCTCACGTAATTCTGTAATCGCCAACTTCTTACACATTTTCTTCTCTACCAAATAAGTCTCAACCGGACGGGCATACAGATATGCCGATATACATATACCGATATATATGCCAATATGCCGGATATGTAGATACCGTTTAGCGTAGCGATGCGAGCCTGATTGTTCCAAACACAAACTCTTCGACGCGATACATGTTGCCATCTCCACACTAAACCAACCCCGGTCGCAACCCAAGCTCAGGGCTCGATAAGGTTTCCCGGCCCAAAAACACGCCGTTCAAGAAACAGGCCAGGCTATTATTATTTGTTCAGCGACAACAATTTATTCACGGTCTCAGTCGCAATGCTCTGAAACAAAATCACGAATTCAACGTTGCGTAAGTGGGACTGAGAGCGCTTTACACTCGGATTGTTAAGTGAAAAGGCGAGAGAAACTCAATACAAGACGACGTGTAACAAGACGCGTTGAACAAACGCCCGTGGCAAGTTTCATTCACGCTTGGTAGAGTCGGACACGCTGCAATTAAACACATGAAGCTGGAGAACGGTGCAATTCGGAACTGCTCGGAACGCGGCGCGGCCGAATATCAGAAAGAACGTCGGCCCATACGCAACGCGAAACGCAATTAAAAGGATTGCGCAGTTCCACGAGCACTAGACGTCCCTTGGAGATGATTGTACAGTAAATATGAGATCATGCAAAGAAAACAGAAAGGGAGTGAAGGCTATCGAAATATACCCTACTGCAGATATAACTCAACCAAAGCGAACACCTGGTCGAACCCACTTGTGGAGAGCAGGCTAATGTGCTGACCAAAAATAGTTTCGATATATATCAAGTAATTCGATTTACCTAAGCTCGCCTGTAACGAACTCAAACTTTTCTGCCATGTTTGTTATACGCGGATTTGCTGCCTTCGGTGGAGAAGGCTCAAAGAACAGAGAAAGCGTTTATCGAAAAACGAAACTATGCGCAGTAGGCAGTAATAATTCTTGCCTGTACCTTGGACTGTTTCTTTAGAGTCGACAATGATGACGTTCCGGGCGTGCGAGATTCTGGAGACGTGGTGTGGACGCACGTGTAAGCGACTCGATAGGATATTGCACTGCTATACTTCAAGCACTTCCGCACTCATGCTCGTGCAACCTCTAAATAAAAAGAGCGTGACAAAAAAAATCATAAAAAATATTCGTGAAAGCAGCATTGGTACCATACCAGCAGCCTTATGACACTGAGAGCGGACGCCCCAAGTTCCATAAGTACACCCAATGTCCTGTTCCTTATGACGGAGTTATATTACGTGGGTATCTGTCATTATAAGTTACGTATTCGCTACAGAGAATAAATTGATTAATCCGCATTCGTTATGAGGGAGTTATTTCACGTGATTATCGGTCATTAGTTTCTGCGTACTCGCTACAGCGAATAATTCGATTTATCCGCATTCGTTATATTCGGGTTCGACTCTACTCCAATAGGGGCCCCTAGGAGAACTCACCGAAGAAGAGTTAAAGAGGCAAAAACACTCATTTAAAAAACAAAAAATGTCCGTCTGTAGTCTTATCCTGCTTAGAGAGTCCCGTCGTAATGAGCTTACCCGAAGCGGTTTATGACAAATCCTCCTATGCCTAAGCACGGAGCTACACTTAACGCAACGCGCATCTGGCAAGTCCTCGACGCCGGAGTAACTGCTACTTCCCGTAGTTAAGCCAATTTAGGAGAGTTCGAGAACGTACTCCTTGACGAAATACGTTGACACGTTTCTTTTCAATCACAGTGGATGAGCTCCCGCTAGGCGGCGTACAGAAACTGTCGGAAATGAGCGTTAAATAATGCAGAAGCACTTTGTCGCGCAAAAAAGAAAATGCTCGCTTCTAGTTCTTTTTACTAGAACGAGCTAGCATAATGAGCTTTCCCAAAGCGGTTCATAAAAGGCGTTTTTACCTTTAAGCATGCAGATACACAATCTTTTTTTGTTATTTCAGACTCATCCTAATCTCACTTATAGTCAAGTTTACTGGGTTTGGTCTTGTGCTATTTTATGTTGTTGAGCCTTTTACATCGTATACTTAAAACGCACGCAGACCTATCGTAGCCAGCAGGTACTTCATCACTGAAAACAGCGTTATGCCTCCTATTGCTTTCTTCGCGTAGAAGGGTAGCGCGCACAGTAAAACTTCATAAGATTCATTATAACAATGCGCATATTAGGGGGGATTTGTTTTCCCATCCTTATTTCCCACCGTCCCGTAGAGACTATCGTCATAATGTGTCCGTTCCTCAATGTCGTACAAAACAACACCGGTTCCCCACCCCTCCCATTGTCCGACATTTAACAATGCGATGACACAGCACGTTGCGCTCCGATATTCGTGTTTATAGAACTTGATGGCCGCACTGCGTTCTCTAACACCCTAATGTAAATAAATAAATAAATAAATAAATAAATAAATAGATAAATAAATAATATCTTCCCATGCGTTCGCTTTCTAGTTAATCCGGCGTTTGAGAAGTATTTGTACTTATCCCACCTGCCTCGCTCTCCCCCCCCCCCCCCCCCCATTTAGAGGCAGTATTATAAAAAAAAAATAAACGCAAGAAAGTCCCGGCAAGTTATTGACGCGGTGGTAACTGCTATATTGCCCAGTTAAGCCCATTTACGAAGGTTCAAGGACTTATTGCTGAAGTACGCTTACTCCGTTAACGTCGAATGAGAGTGAACGTACTCACACGCCAGGAGAATACGGCAGCTCTCGAAGATGGAGTTAAACAAGGTAACAAGCACTTGCACCCCCCTCCTTCCCCCTCCCCCCCACCCCCCCGCAAGAAAAAAAGATAGAAACTCCCACCTCCCCTCTCGTGTGCCAACGTAATGAGCTTGCCCAAAGCGCATTTTCTTTCCCGTCTGGCGGGAAAGCCTCCGCGCCTCGCCACAGCGGTAGGCGCTGTCATCTTCAGGACCACATCTGGCCGTTCGCGACGGCGAGTCATTAGAGATTCAAGCGGCATGCAGAGAGCATTACTTCGCATTACGGCGATACGTGCGTCTATAATGGAAGAACCGTTTCGAAAACAATTTGCCGGGCATTACACCGGTGTCGAAAGGAAAACATTCAGGAGCGCCTTGTTTCGGGTGTTCGCTTGCGTAAGTCCTGTCGCCTTCGGAGGAAACCTACAAAGCAATGTCGCAGAAGAAACGCGAAGCAGTATGCTTATCCTGCTTCGTTTCTCGTAAAACAATATCTATCCATCATTTTAAATAAAGAGAGAGAGAGAGAGAAGGGCGGAACGATAGTGCAGAAAGAATCCCCGAATGATAAACGAATGTCAAAACAAACGAAAAGCCCGAGAGAGAAAAGCACTAGAAGATATTGCTTTTTACCAGCTGCAGTGGCAGGCTTTTGGCGTCGCGTTGCTATGCGCGAGGGTGTGGAATCGAACCCCGGCCGCGGCGGCCGCATTTAATTAATTAAATTATGGTGTTTTACGTGCCAAGACCACTTTCTGATTATGAGGCACGCCGTAGTGGGGGACTCCGGAAACTTCGACCACCTGGGGTTCTTTAACGTGCACCTAAATCTAAGTACATAGGCGCTTTCGCATTTCGCCCCCATCGAAACGCGGCCGCCGTGGCCGGGATTCGATCTCGCGACGTCGTGCTCAGCATCCGAACACCACAGCCACTACTGAGCAACCACGGCGGGTGCGGTAGCATTTCGATGGGGGCGAAATGCAAAAGCGCCTATGTACGGAGCATCGGGTCCAGGTTAAAGAGCCCCCCCCCCCCCCCCAGCTGGTGAACATTATTCCAAAGCGGCCCCCCCTCCCCCACTACGGCGTGCTTCGTAAACAGATTGTGGTTCTTGTACGTAAGGCCCCGGAATTTTAATGCAATAGCGTTAAGGGTCCCGTGTCGCAGGAAATCAGGCGGCGGCGGCGGCGGCGTTGTCCGTATGAGAAAAATCATCCCGAACCACGCATCCCCATCCACGCAGGCCCTCCACGTGACGCGGAGGCGTTACTGAACCAACTGAATTTCTCGAAGTAAAATGCGCCAGAAAATTCGCAAGCAACGACTTACGCACAACCTCCAGACATGACAGCGTCGGACTGTAACATGAATATACGAGAAAACCTATAATTCTGTTACGTGAAACTCAAAACACCAACCCCTTTTCCAGCTGCTTTTGAGGTCTGTCTTAGCAGGAGCGGAGCGCCCCCAGAAAGGTCGCCTACGCGCACAGCGTTTGCCACCAGCGTTTCCAAAAAATATTACGGTTACATAGGCTGTAGTTGCCGGGAAGCGTGGGAAGCAGTCACGGTTCTTTGAATGGTATCGCGTTCCACACTTAAAGGCGAAGCTTAAGCCCCCTCCACAACTTCATTTTAAGATTTTGCTATGGGAATTTCGTTACTTAAGTATTATTGCGCAATAAAAAAGACACGGACGTAAGGGCAGAAGAACATACACCAATCGGAAACTTTCAACTAAATTTATTGTGCCACTGAATCGGTTTTACTTAGTAATATTGAATCGGTTACTCAATAGTAGTTGAGTAATGGATTACCAACTTGCCCGGAATGCTGCTCTCGTTGATAATTTCGTTTTTTCAGCAACCGCGTGGAAGAGGTTTTTATGTTGTCGAAAAAGAAAACAACATAAAAAAAATTACACGAGAAATCATTCCAGCACAGATCCGTCAGCCATCGCCGTCAGGTTTAAATGGTCGCGACAGGAGTTTGATTAGTGCGCGTGCGCTGCGATGCTCTTTGTGCACCGTTGTGTCGCGGTTATATTCCACAAACTTCTGAAAACGCCAAGGACTTAAAGAAGGGACACGGCCAGCGCTGTGCCAATATCCTGAATACCGCATTGTTTCTTTTACTATTTTTAACATTCTTTCTCTGCAGGAATTCATAGGGCCGGCCAAAATAAATAATGCTAAATAAAAAAAAAACAAGCGCCATACCATGACATCGCCTCGATCCCTCCACCCCATTCCCCCATACCCCATGCCCCATGCCCCCTCGCCTCCTTTTTCACTTCTCGCAAAAACAAGCTAAATAACTAGATGCGCGAAGCTGAGCTCCACGCGCTATCATCTTTCTCGCGGTGCCATACAGCCCACGTTTCTCGATATTGCGACGGCAGCGCCATCTGTCAGAAGGTCGCACGCACACCGATGCATGCAGCAAGACCCAAGCGGCAGAAGCGGAAGAAAGACGGCGCCAAAAACAGGCGGACGCTAGCGAGAGAGGCCCAAGCCAAGCCAAGTCGGCAAGGAAGGCGGGCGTCGGATTCACTCAACAACAGGAACAAACGCGTAAAATAGACCCAACGTACGTCGTAACGCGCAAGAACGCCTCCGCCTCTGAAGAAAATTTAAATAAGGTTCTATAGCCGGGAGACAGGTTCCCACTAACACACAGAAACAAGAATAACAGAATGGGAATTGGTGACGTTTTAAAGCCCGCGGAAGCCATTGGCGAACGATGTGCCGAAATTCACCGGCGCGAATGCTTATATGCGAAGCGTGTATGTTTTGCCCATAAACAACATCCATAAAAAAAACAGGTTGGGGGGAGGGGGAGGGGGGAGTAATAAAATGGACGAGGAAAGACGTGATTTGAAATATCCATTGGCGAACAATGGATGCAAAAGTCGCCGAGGCGCTTGCTTTTGGGTCTGCGTACGCATCATTCTCTTATTTTTTTTTTTTCCCATAAACTGCACGCTGCAAGACATAAGAATAAGAAATCCGGCACAGAAAAGTGGCGACGCAGGCACCTCAGGCGTTTTCTTTTTTTTTTTTTTTTAGAAAGCCAACCTGCGAATTCTGGGACTTGTGCGCACGCTTGAGCGCGCCTTTTGCGTCGGGCGCGTACCTGGAGAGGATAAACAGAAAAAAGAAAGAAAAATGACAAACAAGAATGGCGGGCTGGAACGCCAGCCAATATGAACGCCGCGCGAGCGCTTCGGGCGATGTGTTTGTTCCTGGCCCGAGGGGCGCCGGGATCCCGGACGTGGAGTTTTGCATTAAAGAAACTTTGTATCGAAGCTTATCTGTACAGACGCCTTTGCCTATACCTCCCCTCTGCAACCGCTTCGCGGCGGTGAAAACGCCCTAAGCTTTATCGTGCGCCCTTCACCTTTAGGTGAATTGAAGTAAACGCGGCGCAAAAAAAAAATAGTCTTAAACAGGTCAGGCAAGAAAGTGCGTATTCCCATGGATGACACAACCTGCTATAGGGTGGGAGAAAGGGGCGGCAGGTCCCATTCTGGTGTGTCTCCCATACAAAAGCCATTACTCTTGCCCTGCAGTTACCAGTGTGCTTCTCTTTTGTTGTTGTTGTTGTTGTTGTTGTTGTTGTTGTTGTTTAATCGTTGCCTGCGGTTTTTGCTGCTGTTTCTGAGATCTCAGCAACATTGATGCCTTTACACTAGCGAGAATCAGTCAGTATGCAGCACAGAGTCACAAATGAAAGACGGCGCTTTGTAGCCCATTGCGACTCATTGCAAATTTTGAAGTTCCCGATAAAGTAGCACAAAAATCTACGTACCGTCAGCCATATCCATGCTATCTGGCGAGGCTACATCGGTGGTGGACAAAGATACTAGCGCCTTTATCTTTTTTACTAGGTGATCTAATTAAGAACATCTATGATGACGTACAATCATCCCAGTAAACATGACGCAATAAGCCTTTTTTTTTTCATGTCCATTGCAGGACGAAGGCTTCTCACAGCGATCGCCAATTCCTACGCCTGTATTGCGCCAGCCGATCCCATCTTCTACCGTCCTTACTCGATTCCATCCACTTAATCTGAAAATACCAGCTACGCCAGCTTTCTCGCTAGTAGTCCCTATACTACACCTGTTTCAATCTGCCAACGCTGTGCCCGTTTTTTTTTTTTTTGTTCGTTCCATCGCTTGCTTCCGTGATTTTCTTTTTTAGCTTCTTCTCCAGCTTTTTTTTTTTCGTTATCCTCCATGTTTCAGCACTTTAGGGCGGCACTGTTAATTTTGTGCTCTGCGAACATTGGCCTAACTACGTAAACACCCGGTCATGTATACACTGTGTGAAGGTTTTGCCGTACGTTGCTGCGACCCACACTTGTTTCCACCTCGCCACGGTAATCCAGCAATGCGTCTTTTTCCAGCCACCGCACGATGGTCCACACATATTGTCAAGATCACTAGGCTCTCTCTCTTATATATATATATATATATATATATATATATATATATATATATATCGTGTACACATTACGTTAACTGCCGCGTGACCATTGCCTCCAGTTCAACGACGTCGACGAAGTGCGGGAAAAGGTCCTTATATTTTATTTTATTTTTGAACCCTCGGTGGCATGATTTATGACGCGAAATGCGTCGAGGGTTATTGCGGGAAAGAAAATTTCAAAAAAAAAAGGTGTGCCCTCACGCCCCCCCCCCTCCACCCCCCCCTCCCCTCATGGGGACGCCGACAAATCTAGCGACACTTTCTGCATTCCGCACACTCCACGAAATCTCGTCTCCTTTTTCTCTCTCCATCTCTATTGTCTTGTTTGTTTCGCTTCTTTTTCACGTCGTCGGGAAAGCAGCTTTTGGAAAAGTTATGCAAGTTTTAGACGCTCCCATTTCCTACGCTGTCGTTTTCGACGTCGATGTTCTTCTTTTCCTGTCCGCTTTTCTGTATATCAGCTCGGACAACGCATAAGACGCCATAAATCTTTAAAAAGAAATAAGTTGCTACGAAATTGTTCCACTTTCGTGAGCCCCTCTTTTACGAGACGTCCTTTCTCTCTTCCTTCTTCTATTTTCCTTCATTGCCGCCTCGCGCATCAAACGTCAGGGTTCATTAGTCTTGAGGGACCTCCGCTGCCTTCGCTGCGTTCTTTTTAGAATTGTGGTGCGCTGTTTGCGTTGTATTTCTGTTCCTTCCTTCTTTGTCCGCTTCTTCGCCGCCACGGCGATTTCAACTCCGACCGTTATATTTCCTTCGTTTGTGCTCGCGTGTTTCTGTGCTCGTTCGTTTCATATTTTGCTTACCTCATAACTCGAAGCAAAGTCGTAGACCATACACGAGCCGCACTCGAACGCGCAGCTATTACTTGTTCCCGAGTTCTTCTGGAATACAGGACGTATAGCGTGCGACTCAGCTAACGTTAGCCAAACTCTTCAATCAATAAAAAAAAATGCTGACAAAAAACGCGGCGCAAGATAAATTGAGGGACCCGTGCTGTTTGGTTGCCAGAGGCCTGACGACCGAACGTTGTAGGTCCCAAAATCCTATCTTGCGCCGTGTATTTTAATACTTTTTTTTTTCGTTGAAGAGCTTGGCTAATCTTAGCTGAGACACCCTATAGAGGCACACTTCGGGGGCCGACTCCTCAAAGCCGTTCCCTTCTAGCTTGCTAGCCACTGGCCGTCCGTTTTCTATAGTAATACGGCAAACATCCCGAATGGATGAGTGTTTGTTCTTAACAAACAGTTCTAGCGTAAGAACATTTCGCGCCCGTACACAGCCCCGGCAGATGTCCTGCATTCGCTGCCGACGCGTGGGCAGATAACTTTGGACACTTCACGGAGGCAAAACTTAATTACTCAGCCGGGTGCGTTCTTTAACTAAACGTCGATGCAAGTTTCAGAAAGAGGTTGCCAAAGACTGCGCAACAATTAGCGCCACTTCGCTTTCGGTATAATGGGAATCGTGCCGTGCTTTACCCCGGGAAAAAAAAAGAAACCAGACGAAGTACGGGATGCACAGGGCATATGTCTTCGACTCACCTTGTAGAAGGTTGTACTCCGACTGGCTCAGGGTGGCCGGACGTTTGAGGGCGGCTTGCGTCGCGTCTTCCTCGCTGCATTCTGCACACGTCACCAAAAAGAAAGAAGAGTAAGTTGATTAAGAGCGAGTAATTCCGTCCGACACCGACAGCCATGACTGCTGCTGCGGTAAACGAACAAATTTTTTGTAACTGCAGGACAAAGTCACTGGTGAATCTGCTTAGTATAGCAAAATAACATACAGCAACGTTCGTAGACTTGACGTTTCCTCGAATAGGTAGAAATAACAGCAAAGAATTAGTAACAGCTAGAACAGCGTAAACAAAGTGACAACCTTATAACGCTATAACGAAGACGACGATAATGAGAGAAGCAATACCGATGAGAGATTAGGCGCTAATGTATTCAAGTCGGATGTGTAACTCGTTTCACGCTGTAGCTCAAGCTCGGAGTAAAAGTTTGATATTTTCATACATGTCCAGACTCAATCTGCAACATTCAGAGAAAACACGCATTTTGTCTTTGGCCAGTGATTACAGCGAAAATTGTGCCATGACGGCATGAATGCTCCTTTTTTCTTTAATTTATAAATATTAGTCCAATGTGACATTTCACCAATTTTTCTCTCGGCGAAGCAGAAGGGTTCCAGTTATACCGTCTTTATTACCGATTAGGCGTCCTTTTTAAGAGTGATCCGTAGTGTATGCAAATACTGACACGTGAACAAACCGGCCGCGAAGCTCACGTGATGCAATTTGCGACGACAGTGGTACTCACATCAAAACCAACATAAGCTTGCTCGCGTGGAAACACAACAAATAAAAAATCTACTGAAAAAAAAAAACAAATTATAGCGAATTTCCACGAAATTTCTAAATAAGCCTGTTCAAATTCTGCGCCAATCCCTCTCAAATAATAGCGAGTAGTCGCATGACACCGTCGCAGCCACGTCATTCTCCTAACAATGGCAGCTTTCACGATGTTGCTGTCCAAACAAACGGGTAGATACAGCGTTACAGCTTGTCACAGCTCTACGCGAACAGTACGGCGACCGCATTGAAGTCGGTGTGCGTATGCCACCCTTGTATAACATTTACAGCCTCTGCCCAAAGAAACGAAGTCACGACACACGTGAGCGGATGTGTATAAACAGCTATAGAAAGTGAACGCGGTCTATTACAACATCGGCAGCACTCGAAAACTCCGGGGATTCAGATGAACTCCTGTCATCCCCATCCCCACTTATCTTTGACGGTCACGACACGACAAACCCAGCAGTTATAAAACCCCACGAGTCGTACACAGCGGTTTCGTTTCTTTTGAGAAAGGCTGTATACGCTACGATGTGCGCCTGCTGGGATGTCTAAGAGAATGTGAGGTCATTCTGCTCAGCACGAGGTTGCGGGTTCGACTTCCGGCCCCCACTGCCACATTCCAATATTGAGCCGGAACGGGGGGGGGGGGGGGGGGGGGCGACACGGGTTTTCTAGAAGTTAGGTGCACGTTAGGGAAACGCGAACGGGCAAAGCTACACTGGAGTCTTCCATTGCGGCGCCCTTTGTTGCCTAGTGTTTAGGTTCGTCCGTCTAGGCCCCATGAATGGGAATTTTTCTTTAGAAAAAGCATATCCATGAGTCTCAGGGAACACAATATCGCAAAATATACGCTCAAGGGGGACTGAAGGGCTGTAGTTGAAAGCATCCAACGCCATGGCCGCGAGTAGCGGTGGTTAACGGTCCCAGAGCCTTTGATGATGATGATGATGGTGGTGGTGGTGGTGGTGGTGGTGGTGGTGGTGGTGGTGATGATGATGATGATGATGATGATGACGACGACGATAAACCATACTTCATCCATACTTCGAAAGCTGCTGTGGCCGAACTCACAACGCTTTTATTTCGTAAGTCTGACGGCACGGACGAAGAGCCGGTTCAAATAAGGTTTCTTTATTCCTATTCATTTTGTAAGTGGATCGCTGCCGTATGGCCGGCCGCCTTCAATAATAATATGCCCGCATAAGGCTTTCGACATGTTGTTGCAAACAATTAAAGGGAAACGCACTTTCTGTCAATGTGGGCCTCAATTTTGCGCGCAGTATGCGTTTCGCGATACACAGGGACGACAGACAGCAGCACTAAATACACGACGGAAGTCTCTGCGACGAAATACACACTCTTCTCAGATTCCAAAACACACTCGGCTCAGCCCAAACTTTTGCCCCCTTCTGACGTACGGACGTCAGAGGTAGATTACTGGATGTACCCGGAGGGCACCTCTACGGTATAGAAGATGTAATTTATCTCGATAGGGCGATACGGGTCATATTGATCGGCCGTCAGACATGCTTCGCCGCGAGTTTCGTTAATTCGAGTAGGAGGCCCGTGCCCAAACTATCGGCTCTGATCAAAGATGCTGCTGGAGATGTTCCACCCGAGACTTGACGGAACGCGGATATCGTTCCTCAAGCTCAATTCCCAAGAGGAACCCTCGTTCCATAAATCTTTCTTTCTCTTTTTTTGTTTCTTTCTTTTCGCGTTGGCCAGTGTTACTCTTTCTTCTTCCGTTTCTTTTTCTGCATTCTCATCAACTTCAGGGTCTCAAGAAGGAAACGACAACTTGCAGGGCTGTCAGGACCGATAGTCGAAAAGCATCCATGAAATCCCACAAAATCCCCTCGGCTACAGGAAGCGAAAATAACGAGAAATAAAGAGAGACGCTAAGAACAAACGATCACGACAGTACCTACAGTCCTCTATTAGTCTACGCGAGAATGAGATGCGACGTGTGCGAAGCTAATGCATTTCAGTATAGCGCCGGAGAAATAAACCAAGCTTGCTGAAAAGCATTGCTATAGAACAAAACGTGCTGGCTGTTGTGTGACTATAGTGGCAATAAAATGGTGCATACACTGATACTTGAAGTTGCCAAAGAATAGTCTTTTAGTAGAAAAGCCCAGTAGTCGTTAACAAATTCCGAAATTGGGAAAGTTAGCGCGAAGTGAGCACGTCAAGCGACCTTGTCGGTGAACAACGGCTAAGAATACAACAAGCAACATTAGATGGAATCCGTAACGTATCGTGCAACGCACACGAGATCCACAAAACGACAGTTCCGCAACGTGCTTTCTTTTGTTTTGTTTTTTCCGCGGACTGCTCATGCTCGCAAGTTCATACTTGCGAACGCGTTGTTTGTAGACAGTCTGTAACCATAAATCGCTGCAAAAATCGATAAAGTCACAAGTCTACAGCCTGCCTGCGGGCAATGAACAGTTAACATAAAAGCATCTGTAATGCTATCCAGATTTTCTAAGCAGGATATTTATCTAGGCCATTTTCCTGCATATACACTTGCGCGGGTCCTTTTCTATAATTTGATTGATTGATTGATTGATTGATTGATTGATTGATTGATTGATTGATTGATTGATTGATTGATTGATTGATTGAAACCATATAAAAGACGGCGGGCGACACACAGCGTAAAACCACAAGTATTCAATTTATAGATTCACAGTAACATAAAAGCTCAAAAGAGTGTATAAGCAGTCTACTTCCTGTGGTCTACCATCGAGTACATAGAATTGCGAACAAGGACGTTTGGAAAAAAAGCACATGAGCATTACTTAGCGGCACAAGGTTTGAAACCGCAAGCCATCAGGTCGTTGAAGGCGGATTGACAAGGCGTACTGGATTCCACGGCCGAGCACAACCTGTCTGAAGCCGCAAGGATTGCGCCGACAGCACCTGATAACATAACAGCACCGACAACATGCCATGGCATAACATGGCATAACATGACATCACCACGTCGTCCTCACGCGTGGCGTGATTGCTCTGCACTGAGTCACGTGGTGCTTGTTCTCGGAGTTCGCTCCGTCGTGTGCTCTATAGAGACATTCGACAGACTTCACAGGAAATATTCAAACATTCTGTCATATTTTCAGCAGGGTACAGAAGGAAGTCTATACTCCTTTAAAAAAAAAATAAATTGCGGGGTTTCACGCGCCAAAAGCGCGACCTGCTTATGCGGCACACCGTAGTGGGGGGACTCCGGATTAATTTAGACCACCTGGGGTTCTTTAACGTGCACCCAAATCTAAGTACACGGGTGCTTTCGAATTTCTCCACCATCTAAATGCGGCCGCAGTGGCCGGGATTCGATCACGCGACCTCGTGCTTAGCAGCCCAACGCCATAGCCACTAAGCAACCACGGCGAGTCTGTAGTTCTTTTGACCTACTGTCAATTCGACAAACATACGAAACGGATGCTCTGACAAAGTGCATAGACGTTAGTCGACGATACAAGCTTTAATGCAACACACGCAATGATATTATTTCGAGATACTCTACAGACTTCATAGAAAATCTTCCTTAAAATTTCTACATATTGTACAAACAGTCCAGTTCCTTTGCTCTACAGTCGAGTGCACAGAGTTACGAAAAAGAAGAACGTTCGTAAAGTGTACATAAATATTAGTCGATTACAGAAGGTGTGAGGCCACAAGTCCGCCGGGTGTATCTACAGTGTCCACAAAAACCAGAAGAAACTACAGGATTTCTATAGAACCAGCCGTACGAGCTTTAGGGAGGGGACAGGCATCGCTGTTGTTTCCGAAAAAGGAAACGAATTTAACCAAGGGATCCCTTCCGTTTCCTCTCCAGCGATTCTGTCTTCATCGGTCTCGGCGAAGTTCTTCCGAGTCTCTTAACTTTTTTTAGCTTTCATGCCATCGTGGAGCCTCTTGCTACTCGTCGTCTTTAATTATTTTTTTTTATTTCTTGAGTGCGCGTGCAAATAGATGAGCTGGAAAGGTCACCCAGGAATGTGGGAGGCACGTCTCGCCAGTGTCTGACGTCACCGGCTGCGTCATTCGGCGCGCTCCTTTTATTTGTTTCTTCCTTTCTTTTTTTTGCAGGCTGCCACTGCTGTCGTTAGAATCCGAAACGGACCGACAGAGAGACTGCAATATATTCGGGATTCAGCTGGCACGGCGGAGAATAGAAGGCAATAGACGGGGAGAAAAACGCTTTCAAACGCTCGCGCAGAGCTTAAGGGATTATTGCGCAACAAAGAATGGTCACGACTCGTAAAATGAAAAGCAACGACATTGTCTTTACAATCAGCAAATCCTGCCCTGCGCTGCCTTGCCCCCTCGCGAAAACTGTCGCATACGCAGAGAGTCGCCTGTGTATGGTGAAGCTTACTTGTCGATCGCCCCTGCAGAAAATATGCGGAATCGCGTGTAAGCTGTAGAATCAAAGTCATCAAGAGACAATGAATGGAAAAGAAAAAAGAGGAACAAAGGCACTGGAAAAATTACTGTGTCGTTTATTCCAAATGTAGGCATGATTATTAAAAGGGAAGCGAAAGGGGGAAGAAAAGATGCTGCCACAAGTAGAAGCCGAATCCACATCTTCCGTTCGACGCTATAACTACAAATCGATTAACGGCGCTTTTCGCTGTCTCCCCACGTCTACTTTCTTTTTGTGGCATTTGTGCGTCTGTACTAGATCTAGCTATCGGTATGTTAAACAACGTCACTCACCTCAAAGGCAGCGGGCGTGAAACACCCTTCACACCACAGGCGTGATGCCTGTGGTGTGACGTCACGTAGTACGTGACGACTGCGGTTTTGACGATGAAGAGCGTGTTGAGTACGTTGAATATTAGGTGACGAGGAAGTCAAAGCTCGTGTGCAGTGCTCGCGATAGTAGTGAGAATTACAGCAGCGTGTCCTGACTATCGGAGCCACGTGTAAGCCGCAATAGAAGACGCCCCGGTGCCGAGCTCCGGAACAATTTTGCGCAGCCGAGCTACTATGGGAAGCGCGGGAGCCTCAGCGCACAAAAGTTGCTCGAAACAACCATTATCACGGAGCAGCCAAAGCACGCAGCCCGACGACGTAGCAGGTCGCGCGCACGGTGGAATTTGGAAATCCACCCGAACACTACAACTGTGGGTCGATGTTCGCGCCGTCCCAGTCACCTAAACACGCCATGTGCGAACGTTGCTTGAACTTGTGACATTGCTTGCGTGCAAGCGAAAAAAAAAATATATCGAGCTCCGAGAGCTATCACAGAAGAGGATTCAATAAAGCACGCAGACACTACTTGATTACACCAGTTACGACGTGCCTTTACAAATTTGATTTGGGCAGACCGTAGGATGTTTCTAGACATATTGAAAGACCACTCCGACTTCATGCGGTCGTTATGCTTGCGCTACGCGGTGTCTATGAACGGAAGTCTTTTAACTCTCGTTAGTTTGATCCTCTGTGAAACCGAGAGAGAGAGAGAGACAAAAGGGAAGAAAAGACAGGGAGGTTAGCCAGTATAAATACCGGCTGGCTACCCTGTGCTCATGAAAGGGGTTAAGGGAATAAAACGAGAAAGAAGAGAAACAAAAAGAAAACGAGAAATATACACACAGTAACGCGACGCTACGCGCTACAGCATTCAAATGCGGTCGCACAATTCACAAGCCCCTAAAAACTTCAGCAAAGCCCTGAAGGCCTTGAGTGCCGAAACCCGAAACCTAAATTTGGATTGCTCCTCGCAGAGTGTCTGCAGACACCATTCCAAGTTAAAATTAGGGCCATAAGTTCGCGGGCCAAAGTATAGACAATCTCTATACTGCCTTAGAAATGCGCCCATAGAGTTTGCATGGACTGCCCAAATATTTTGTCTGCGTGTGTGTAGGTGAAGATGCTTCAGAGGGGAAAAAAGAAAGAAAGATGAGACGGAATTTTTTTTTTTTATATTGGTGTTCTTTTTTCAAAAAGGAAAACAAGAAACGAGACAAATATATGTAAACGGTCAGCGTTCCCAGGCTTTTCGACACGCAAGTCTCGGGGCACAGCATTAAGAAACTCACAAAAGCAAACGGGCCGTACAGTGTGATTTGATTTTGTTAAATGTTTGACTTGGAAAGGAAAGCGCGCGGATGATAAAATCGCGGTAATGGCGGCTCTTATATATTTTTTTTCGCCATTCGCGCTGCTTCAGTTTACACAGAGCCGAGATGAAAAGATCGCCCTAGGGAGGTTTTTCTTACTTTTTTTCTTTATTTATATTTCTGCGCATTTTAGATTCAAGTCCCAATATTTGGCTTCCAAATTTGAGGCGGTATCTGATTTGCATATCGCAGCGTGACTTGCCTAGCGTGACTTGCATTTTTTTTGTTCAATCCAAGGCCACCGCCAAGAGCGGGATTTCTATTGAATTTACTTTTTGGCGTCGCCATCAAAGCGAATGTCGGCCGTCATGCGTAATGCATTTTTGCCGGCGCTTTGACTTCACCCGAGAGCTCGTCTCGAAGCAGAGCACACGGGACCGACGAAAAAAAAAATTGTTCATAATAAATTCACGACTGCGTGTTTGCGTTTCCGATTATACCCGCCATACGACGACGACAACCATTCGGATTATACGTATACGCACGCGCATAATACGATATGCCCGTGTACCATCGTAACAGGCGCATTGGTTGGGAGTGAAAGCTGCTGTGTGCGGACGAAATGTTCGCGGGAGCCATTAACGAAACGGGCCCATTTCTTGCGGCTGCGTGTATGCTAATGTTGACAGACAATCACGAGATGCTCGTCTGTGGAGCAACGATAACCAGTAATGTTATTCAGCACAAGCACAAATTTGATACAGTGTGTGTGATACCGTGCTGTGCAGTCGTTCCGTTAGAATACGTGTCAGCAGCAAAGTAAGCGGTTTATTAAACAACCAACGTCGAGCAGTGATTCTGTGCGAACGTCAGCGAAAACGATGCACGATTAAGTACAGCGCGCAACGCAGGACTTCGGATTGAAAGCAGCGTACAGTATGGTTTTCGTTTAAAGTATACTCGAGACAACTTAGTTTCATAAAGAGCGGTCTCGTTTGTGAAATCTTTTAACCCCTGAGCCCTGACGTCATGTGCAATTTTATTGCTCTTCATACTTTAGAAATGTGTTTTTAATTTTTAGCTTTAACCTTTTTATTCATTTATTGTTGAATAAATTCGTTTAATCACTCGGTCATCAAAAATATTGCCTACCGGTGTTAGGTAACCAATTACAGCTTACTTATCGAATAAAGGCATATCGACTACATTTTAACAAGTACACGTCAGCCTGTGATGCTCATGATGCCAATTTATTTTCCTTTCGACAAAACGCCAGACTTCCACATGCACTGTCTTAATCGCCAGCCAGGTGTTTCCATTAAGAGTGAGCAGTAATCTACATACCGTACGCCTTGGTAGAACGCCGCCATACGCAGGTCAATACATCCACACGTTTTCTCTATCGCTATAATAGAATTGACGAGGAATCCACAAAATATCTATATAGTCTACATGAAATCCACCACTAGCCATAAATTTTACTCTACATACACTAATGTAATATTCATACCATTCTCTCCCCCCCTTTCCCTCCAACGTGAACTTATGTGTAAAATGTATACACGAGGTTCGACTTTAAAATAAAGCAATCAGTTGCTAGGCAACGTTTGCGACGCGTCTTTCAACACATCTGCTTTTGGTGTTGAGCTATTTTGCGCTGTCATGAGGTCAGCATTTTTTTTTTTTGCGTTAGTTGGCCTTATCCCTGTAACGGCGCTGGCGTCCTCGACGAATCGCACATGAATTGTGATATTTTTCTTTATGCCTCACGAACCAGCTCTACCGCGCCCTAGCGCACCGCTAATGCTAATCGGGCGCGTGCTCTTTTCGTTACCTTCCTTGAAGATGCCGGAATAAATTAGGCGTTAATAAGAAGCATGTCTTAGGAGCTCGTATTTAAATACCAGGAAACCGAGAAATAGCCTTCTTTCAGCTTCGGCTCCATAGAATTTGACGAGGTTTGGTGAATTTCAAGGAACACGGTTTCTTTTATTTTGGGTATCGAATTTTTTTTTACAGAAATCTAAAGAAATAGCAAGAGAGTTGGAAATTTGAAGCACACCGTTTACAACTCTGTGACTGAGCAATAGACGCGATATGACAACTTTTTAAGCTGCACGTATTGAGACATCCAAGGAGAACGAAATTGATATGTTATACACAATTCTGAAATACACCACCAATTTGTAAGACATCTGCAGTACCCTTGGAGGCATTGTCACTATTTCACGCAAGCTGTGAGTTATCGCATAGTTACATATACCTAAATAATGTATTGTATAGTAATAATGCGTAATTATAATGCACAGTTATAGGTGAGTCATTGCATAGTTATGTTTCTTTGGTATATGTATGTGTTAACTGAGGGTCCCACATACAGTTTCTTCACTACTAGACCTCCTTCTGGATGTATGTCTTCTTTGAATGATGTACAAAAATAAATGGGAAATTCATATTTAACTCGTACATCAAATTTATCCGCTCTACATATCCTAATAGATTCAAATTACAGAACTGGGACGTCTGTCCTTGGTGCAGATTTACAGACATGCAAACTTCGTCCTTCATTTTTTTTTTCTTTTGTGCACCCCCCATATTTTCAGCAAGTTCTTAAATTCAGCCCGTGGATCAAATGCTGCTCCTTGTGCAGTCAGTATAGTATTCAGTTCTCTCTTAACTGCAACAATATATTTATTCAAATGGGTCCCCTCGTTGCCTAACAAGAGTAGTTCTGCATTTCACTTACATTTCATAATGGAAATCAGAGTTGGTCTCCTCAGCTAAAAGCTTCTTGCGGTCCTCGTGATGCGCAACGCATCCAACATAAGCTAGGTTGAATTTATTGTCTCGAAATGTTAAGTTATGTACGAGGTAACTTACTGTATATCCTATATATATAGTAGCGTTTTGATACACTAGAACCAGATGTCAGCAGTTCACAGTTAAGCAAAAAATAAAACAATTACTAATTAATTATTTACGGTACTAACGAAGTTATAACTCAGATAACATTTCATTGATTTCTTGCGCAGATGTACTATCCACGGTACTACATAAAGGTGAACAATTCATTCTAATTCCGCGTGATGTGGAACTGCTTTTGGGCGTTACGGGTTTAAAATGCGTTCTTTCTTACGCTTTCACACAGAGCCCCGGGGCACATGGAGAAGGCGAATAGACTCACCGACAACTTTCACGTGGACTACGCCGTGATCGTCGGTCTCGAGTACCACTGTGGATCCCGGCTGCTGCAAAGTGAAAACGAAGCAGGAAAGAAAGGAGACAAAAGCATTAGCATATCTGAGCAACTCTTAACAAACAAAGCGAACAATTACGAAACTACTCCGACGCGTCGTACACTGTTTCAAGGTTCAGCTACATTTTTAACAGAGGCTTAATGCGCCCCCCAAAACGTACACCTGAGACTTACTCCATGCTTAGAAACGAGTTACACGGCCATTACGTGTCGCACTTTAACGTAAGTACGCGTGACGGCCGTTCTGGTCAGTTATTTTCTGTTCGCGACTGAAGTTGCGCTAACAGCACACATTCAATAGAGCGTCAACTACTCGAATCATTCCCATAAATCTCCAAAAAGTTATTACGTAAACTTAATGCAAACCTTCCGTTGACGCTGAAGTCCTTTTTTTTCTGCCTTCACAATTTTGTGCGCGATTTAAGAAAAAAAACAGAACACAGAAAGCCTTCTTTAACGAAGTTAATTATGTTTGGCGTGCATTACGGGAACTGTAACTGCTGGACGCAACGGTCAAGACTCACGTAACTACGCACACAGAGCGCACCACCCTATTGCGGAGCTTGAGCTCAGTTTCTTCATAACTGTACATGTGGCAATCGTACGAAGGTCACGAACGCACTTTTACGCTATCCAAAGTCGAGAGTTACCATGCAAAACAGTTTTAGTCTATCTGTCAACGTACGAGACTCATTCACGGAGTACCGGTACATCGAGGAGACAGACATGAGAAGTACTAAAGCCCCTTAAACTTCGTGAAGTAGCGGCACGCTTTGAAGAATGCCGCCTCCTCCTCGCGCGCTCTGGCCGAGGCCGACGCCGCGTCGCTATTGGCCCAATGACATCACGTGGTCCCCCGCGCCGTGCATCAGCGCCATTTTTGCTCGAGAAGCGTCTAAGGAGTGGTGAGGAGCATAGGCGAGGAGCGCATGCTGGCGCCGTTGCTATGCTCGAGCAGTGCAGGCGGCGCCACGGTCGAGGAAGGAGCGTTAAATAGAGGAGAAACGAGGAGGAGTGAAGGCGGAGGAGGAGAGTGTCGCTACCAGACGAAGTTTAAGGGGCTTTAAGAAGTACCAATGGTAGGAGCCATCTTGTGGCGAGAACGTCAACTAGAGTCCGCCGAGCCATATTTGCAACACCCGCGACCCACTTATCTTGCTGGTGCACACGTCGGTGGCAAGAATCGTGAAAGCATAGCGGATTCGTTTTTATTTCGTCGGCTTCTGCAAGAACGATGACGTAACGCATGTGGTAATGGTTGCAGAAAGTGTCCCGAGAGGGCGCTACCAGTGCCCCTGCCGCCGACGGAGCCTCCAGCGTTCGACTACTCCGTAACCTGCGATTTATGGAAAAGCTGTCGCTCTCCACTGCTGCCGTAGTAAACCGATAAAGCTTCGAGGACATTACCGCATACGGGAACGCGTATATACAAGACCTATACCTGCGTCAACACAAGGTGAATACTATGCTTTCGCAGTTTTTCGTAGACACGTCTCTTCTAACGTTCATAACAAACATCGTTCAATATCACTCAAAGCCACATTTGTCAACACGGACGTGACACGAAAGGTCGGTCAGCTTTCCGCTACGAATATTCAATAAACGCCGCGAAACGAATCATGCCTGAACACCGTAACTTCGGCCTCACCGTAATACCATAACTTCAACGTGCATAACGCGAGACGAGAAAGTCAAACCCGAAGAGGCCACCGGATTTCTGGGGAGATTCGGGAGACCGAATGCGCATGTGGTATTAGCTATACCGCGACGAGCCGTTCCACCCGAGCCATGCACGCAGACTATAAACATCGGGCAAACGTCAGCACGTGAAACGTGCTTTCATTCCGGTCGATAATAACAATAGTAAGATTTGCGGGCAAAGCGTGAGCGAACGGTGGCAAACACGAAAGCCCTTTTAGGCGAGCGCCTGAGCCGCCAACAAAGCGCGCCTACAGGGCGCTCTGTGAAAAAGATCTCCCTATAAGTTGGTGGCGGTGCTTTCTTCATTACTTGCGATAGCAAGCCACACTTGGTGTTTTGAGAAATTTGCGAAATCGCCTCTCCCGTGTTTGGAAACAAGCACCGAGATATGCAAAATCAGTTTACGAGGGGAATACGTTTAGTACCACTGGCGTCAAATTTCTCGCAACGGCGACGCGATTTAGGTGCGGGCAAATTTGAGAAAGTCTGGCCCGTATTCTTTTTTTCAAATCACAATAAACCTTCTCCCGCTAAAGGAACCAAACGGCAGGTACCAAACAAACAAACAAATTCACGCAGAAACTCCTCCGGGAGTTGTCTAAGTATGCGTAAGCATTGTGTAGCTTGCTCGTCGCCACGCAGCCCCACTGTCATTATAAATGTTACGAAGCTTGATCCGACCAGTACAAACCCTTATCAACCCTCATCGGTCGTCATCAACCTTATCGGACATGATCCGAGCCTAATCAACTCTTATCTGTCCTTATCAACCTGAATGCCCAGCGAAGCTGTTTCAAAACCATCACTACATTTGCTAAGGGGGCATGGAATGCTTTATTGACGGTTGTTAAGAACGGCCAGCTGCAGTGCAAGTTTGCCAGCCATTTACGCCAGCGGTGGCAACCTCATCTTGAAACGCCGCCGCCAACCTCTAGCCACGGCGTGACTAAGTCGACTTTGTGTCGGGAACAATACGCACGTCCTTCACTCTCCGTCGCTTCAGCTAGGATGCGTTTGACGAAGCAGGCTTTGTGCTGAAACCGCCACCGTTACGCTCTAGCCTCGTCGCCGTTGTGACGGAATGAGTTCGGCGGGCCAACTATTGTTACTAAACGCCCCAACGCGGGCCTGATCTGCTACGGATGGGGGAGTTGCCGCGGGAACGTCGTCGTGGGCTCCTTCCCACGCGCCGACCAAGACGCAAGACAATGTGCTACCCGGACGCGCTACCCGGGTCGGCTCCGAGTTCTACGAAGCCCCTCTGACGTCGGCTCCGGGCCATGCACTTGTGTGCGTGTATGTGTGTGTAAACCGTCCCGCGGAGAGGCGGCTGGTCTACGGTGACGTCGATCGATGACGTCGACCTATGCCGTCGAGCGGAGTGCTTTTAAGCAGCGATTGTCGGCTGCTAGAGTGTGCTCGTCGTCGTGCTCGTTGCCGTGCTCGTAATGTACTCGTGAGCTGTGTGCTCGTTTGCTGTATACTTTGTCTTGCGGGCTCCATTAGGCAGTCACGATAGACTGTCGATGTATCCCATGTTCAACTGCAAATAATGTAAATAAACCCTGCTCGCCTAAGTCCCGACGAAGAGTCAAGTTTATCCCTACGACTACGACCACCAAATCTTCGACTACGACCCCCACCGATGCTTGTTTAGAGCTTGTTCATTATTGAAAGATATGCAGTTCTGTAAGTTGTATGGGTGATTATAATGAATGCATGTACTGGTCCCTTCACTTTGCTGAGCGCTTGTAGCCACTGCCTTAAGGCGGTATGAGTCAATGCACTTTTTGCTTGTTTACGGGTGTATGAGTCCTCTTACGTGACAGACGGACGGGGTTCTCGTTGAGCATGCGTAGAAATGCTTACGCATTTAAAAGAAAGAAAGCCTGTCTAACTTTATATGTAGCGTCGTCCTTTACTGTCTTTTTCAGGTATAACTCGAAATTCTTAGCCATAACAGCCGTCCTGCGTTGGCATGCTCATGCATAAGTGTGCCGACATGAATTATCTTACTTAAATATCGCACCTAAATAAACGTCATCAAAACACCCAAACACGAGCTTCGCATCGTATGAAGTCGCTCAGAGCTTAAACGGCAAAAAGAAAGTAAGAAATACTTAAGACGGGCGTTTACGCGGAACGCCCCCACCTTCTTCAAAGAAGCGCGAAAAGCCGTCAAAATTCCTGGCATTCCCGTTTCTACATCATTCTGCTTTCAAAAAAATACGCCTGCCGATCGTCCAGGCTGGCAAAATAAAAGAAATGTAAGCAAAACAACGCAGCGCCGGCTGGGTAAGAAATCGCCGTACAACAAGAACAGCCACGTTTCCTTGGCTATGAAGCAAAATGCTAATGCCACTTTGCTCTGCAGGAACCTTCTCTCTTGCTCTTCTATCTATCTATCTATCTATCTATCTATCTATCTATCTATCTATCTATCTATCTATCTATCTATCTATCTATCTATCTATCTATCTATCTATCTATCTATCTATCCAACCCCGCCTTCCTGACAAATTCGAAGCGGCATTTCAATCCACTTAAGAATTCGCCCGTTCTTCCACACGTCCTCCCCCCTCCCCACCTCGAGATGCAAAGCTCCTTTGTTCCTCAAAGCGTTCCTTATTTCCCTTTGATCGCGCGAGTGTAGGAGCCACCAGCCCTTTGCGCTCAAACCGGCGTCCGCATGCGATGCTCTGTAGCCTGGCGCCTTCCTCCAGCCTTGCTGACGTGTCACTGCCGACAAAGAGACAAAGGCGTGGAAAACAAAGTTCGAGCAGCCCCACTACATCCATCATCTCGAGTGATAGACGATGCTGAGGGAGACACTGACGATGCCTACGGAAACGCTTTATGGCAGATGACGGAATAAACACGATTTCTTTTTTCCTCCTCCACGGCGCGTCACATGACTACAGGTTCCGGGCTGCCGTTGGTAGAATCTCTTCGTCAACGCGCAACGGATGGAAAGTAACCTTGCTATCTCTCTCATAGAAATTATGGCAGTCGAACACTACGAGTTTAGCTTATAGAATGTTTTCTGCGTCTGGCAACAAGCACCATCACTTCTCCAACGAGACCGTTCTTTTCTTTCTTTTTTTTTTTTGAGAAACGAGCACTCGTCGCCTCCAATTCGGATAAAACAATAACCATCGTGCCCAACAATCGTTTATGAGCGACCACGGTGGAAGAATATTTTAGTCTACAAACAGTCCGCCGCCAGCATTGGCGGATAATTTGGAGTAGAAAGCAGACCGTTTTTTTTCCGCGGGTGAGCTAATGTGTTGTCTCCTGCCGCTATGAAGGTACAAGGACTCTTGTGGATGACTTGGAGAGCCCCAACAAGGTTCTAGACTTCAAGGAAGCCACATTTTTACGTGCTTATTGTCTGTGCATATGCACATCCCTTCTTCTCTCCTGCTCATCATCTTTGATCGCTCTTTTCTGTCCCTATTCTTTTTCTCACCTACGCAGAGTAATAGGTCCGAGTCTACTAGCTCTGGCCAACGTCCTTGCTTTTGCTTTATGAAATTCCAATTTTCCTCCGTCACGGTGGCGTTTTGAACCAATAAGATAGGCCGTAGAAGCCCTTTGAGCCAGTCAAAGCTGACAATGTGGCATATTCGACAATATGGCGGAATTTCAACAATGTCCAGAAATGCACACCGGCTCTGTCGTCTGCTAGCCTCGTCCGTCTCGTGGATGATCTTCCCAGCAGGACGAAGCAGGGAATTATTGTCGGCGGAGCAGTCACCGGTGGAGCCATCCGTCGTATGCATTCATCATTAAAGGAGCACTGATATAGCAATTTCGACATTACTTCTTTTTTTGCGTTGAGCAAACGTTCAGACCATTTGTACCCAGGAAAAACGTACTATCAAGGGTCACAGCGCCCTCAGTGAAGTAAGAAATGTTCCTTTTTTCTGGGCACCAATATTTAGGGGAAAAAATGGGCTGAAGGCTTAGCTTGGTTAAGCCTGGAAGACTGCGAAAGCAATACCCTTGGCTGCGCCTTGGTTCGGCTGATGGTGTGGACATGGTTGCCCTTTGTTAAACTTATGGCTATACATCATCCGACATAGCGCAAGGCAGTGCGCCGACCACTGCGAGGAGCCGAGCTGTAGCCCCATTTATCCTTCTAGCGTGACGTCACACCAGCGAGCGCCCTCTCTCGGTAGCGCCGCAGCAGCGGCGCGCAAGGCTTCGCCTCCACCATCGATGCCGCGAGCTGGGGCCCCGTCTCTCGGTCTGGCGTGACGTCACACGGTCACGTGACACGCAGCTGTGTAAGGAGGCGCCACGACCACCGATGGGCCGAAAGTGAGAGCAGTATTGCTTTCGCAATAAAAGTACGCCTCTATTCCACCCTGCGAAAGTCAATGTGCAGCGAAGCTGGCGCGGACGTTAGACAAGTACCACCACCCCAACCGACGTTGGACGACGTTACACAAGCACCATCACCACAACCGACGTACGTTAGGCGCACGCACGTGTGCGGAAGCGCAGCATACATCCTCATTATTCTAGGCCACGCGTAAAGTGCAAGTGCCTTACTGAACTAAGTTAATTTTCAAGCGTGAATTACGTAGAAAATGCGCAAGCTACGACTTACACCCAGGCTGCAGACATGATAGCTTCGGATTGTTATTCGAATGTACGAGAAAACGTAATTCTGTTACGCAGAAACTCAAACACAAACCACTTTTCCAGCTGCCGTTTTTTTTTTTTTGTTTTTTATTAGGGGCGGGGGGGGGTGAGCACGCCACAAAAAACCCTGATCAATTAGAGGCGAACAGCTTCGCTGTAAAAGAAAAATTGAGGCGCCATTCCAATCTGTGCAGGTAGATGAAAGCGAAGTTGTAGCACATCACACGGGGTCAGCCAAGGGTACATGTATTTATTTTGACCACTTGGTAATGGTAGTGACAATAGCTTCGTGATTATTGTGACATACAATTTGGTACTACTACGCGCTGATTGGTTCGGTTACAACCTTAAGACAGATTATTGACTAAATTTAGATATACACACAATCGCTGTTGAATATATGAGTGATTTGGATTGGTGCGGCGCTCCAAACCAAACTTATTTCAGTGCAAACCGAGGGAACCATATCTTGTCTAGCTTTGATATATCCACATTGAAGTCTCCAAGGATGAACACAGGGGTAGTGTCATCGCGGCTAACGCACGTAAAGTTCGTGGTCATGAACTCAATATCGCACTAGGGTGTGATTGGATATATATATATATATATATATATATATATATATATATATATATATATATATATATATATATATATATACAGTGGACATTATAATTCCATCTTTCACGTGCACGGCGCCGACATTTCGCAGTCGGTGGTATTGTCGTCTTGCGAGCCAAGGGTGTACGGTCGTACATACAATTTTGTTACTTTGCGTCTTAGGCCAACACCTCCTGCTAGTGAGTCCATGTGCCGTTCACAAAGATTACAGTGTACCCACCGACTTGAAAGAACGCATAATGGTTGATTTATCTCATTTATTATTATCACTGTTATTATTGTTCTCGGAGTGCTTGAAGCCTGCTTCACCTCCACCGCGGGTCGGCCCGCTATTGCACTATCTCCGCGATCGGATCACGCTCCCCCCCCCCCCCTTTTTTTTTATTGTTGACGCACGGAGACGAAAAAAAATACATGGAACTCTAGCCACGTACACGTACACTGCAATATCATGCAGACATAATTTACTGCACAGCCTTAACCTTAACGGCTGGTCCCCTGCGCAGCCTCAACCTTAACGGCGGGTCCTAGCACGTAGCGAAGCGTTCAATGCACGAAAGCATGCGAGTGCAGCGTACTATACTATAGCCACCCTAGCTCTGCGCTGAGATGTGATTCGTTGAGACATGCTTGCGCAGCGCGTCGTATCTCGTCCTGGCCGGCCAGCTGCCAGCTATAATATGATTGAGACTCTACGGTTATTCCGGCCCGGAGATACGGAGGACGAGCGGCCGGAGACCTGGAGCACGTCTTGTACCACGCTGAGTGTAAAACGTCGAAAGGAAGGCACGAGTTAACTACGATTTACGAGCGCGTGAAGCTCTAACCATTTTTTTCTCTCTCTTTCTCTCTCTCTCTCTCTCTTTTATCTGTCGAAGTCTTTCGGTTTTAAAAGGAGACCTGACGTCAATATGTTAAAGTGGAATTATTCTCCTGATTCAATTAATTTTTTTTACGGGCTGAAAGCGAACAATCGAGAACTTAAGTAGCATAAAATGCACTTGCTCGATTAGCGCGACGTTAACCGGCAGTTTTTTTGGTATAATGTCAACTCAAATTAGTCGCCGAAACTCGGGAGAAATTTGGCTACCTGCAGCATGTTTTCTTTTTCTTTTTTCGCTCAAAGAGTTTGTCAGAAAGAAGTAAGGTTAGCGTAAAATTTTCGAAAACACTGAAGTGATCATGTTTTCCGCGGGCCAATTGGGTTCTAAAAGAAACTCATAAGAAACTTTCAAAAGATTCTTAAGAAACTCATTAGAAAGACGAGTGAAATCATTGAAGGATAAAGCTCTCTTCATACTTTATGTTGGTTTGTCATCTGTTTCGGCCCAATTGGATGTATGTGAGGACGAAAATAAACGCATTGCAAATAAATCAGTAAAGAATAAATTATTAAAACACCGTCACCTAACCAGGAGTAATCTCACGTTAACCGCCACCATTTTGCTACAGAGATACAACGTATTTGTCTCAAATAAATGCACCAACGCCACTCACTAGGTTTGGCATAGTGAGATAGGATTCATGGTATATTAAACGTCGGAGAAGAGAAACCGCCATCATCCACTTATGCCTGTCGTTCTGTACTTGCAATTTCAGGATAAGCACGTCACGCTTTATTAGCAAGATAAACAATGTATACGTTCGCGTCTTCATAGAACGCGCGTCCCCATTCCAACACCATTTATACACGCTTTGCATCATTTGTTTGTGTTTCAAATTTGCCTCCGCGCAATATGTTTGCGACGATTCCATGATCGCAATTTTAGTAACCCATTCTTCAAAATACTGCATAAACTGCACGCATCTTCAAAAGAAGACGAGCCATTATAATCACGCCCCAATCACTTTCCATCGGCAAGTTGCGGGGGGAGGGGGGGGGGGAGAAAGAGAAAAGAGAATCGAATCACGCCACTTAGAGCGGAGCTCCCGCTTAATGGGCGCGCTCTTAAATCGGCCGGCAATCGTTAACTAAAGCGAACTTAAAGGCGGAGAATCAAAGGCGTTCCCCTCATAAACGGAGCCAAAACGATGCCGCCCAAGCACGCAAACAGACGCCCAACGAAGGTCCCAGACTGTTACCGCCGCGCTCGTGGCCGAACCCATGTAGAAAGCAATAAGAAACAAAGCCCGTAATAATCCGCTATACTTCAATGCAAAGCACTTGAACGGCTGGCGAACTACTTCGCGTGATTGCATGGCGAAGCAATGTGTCGCACTTGGATGGATAATGGCAAATAAAACGAGTTTAAAGCTGCAGTGTAAACAGATTATCCGGGACGACAACGACCGTTCCGGCTATATGGTTCCTCTCCAAAACCATGCTGCGCTGCGAAAGATGGAGTTTTAAAAAAACGCGACGGAAGCTATTGTATATGATAGTCAAAATCTGCGGTAGCTTTCTGAAGTGATCCTACTATCCTTTGATGCAGGGAAAGTT
The DNA here is from genome assembly GCF_023375885.2 of Dermacentor andersoni. Taxonomy (NCBI): domain Eukaryota; kingdom Metazoa; phylum Arthropoda; class Arachnida; order Ixodida; family Ixodidae; genus Dermacentor; species Dermacentor andersoni. Next base: position 39,935,258 of record NC_092822.1, on the reverse strand, counting down.
GTGAGCCTAATTCACAAGGCCTACCGTTTGCAAGGGCTCTTTGGCATTCGCCGGCAACATTCCGCAATAGCATGCATGTTCAGCATCTTGATTGCCTTATCTTTTTCTTCTTACGAACAATTCTGCGCTTGGCGCTGGTCCGTGTCTGTCTTCCTTGTGTCCGTGGTTTTATTCGCGCTAAGCTACTACTCCAAATTCTTATTCGAATCGGCACCAACGCTGAAAAAAAGAAATTGATACAGCAGGCGCTTCCTGCGCCGAGCGATAAGCGCATAAATTTGAACGCAACTGAACACGCATTTTAATTTTGCGATATATTGAGGCATCGCACCGATCACCGCACCGACTGGCAGAGCCACGACGCACGGCGCTATATATAGACTGGCCACACAGCTGCCGCTTCGCGGCAGCTGCAGCTTATGCAACTGTAATCTTAACCGGGAAACGCTTGCGGCGAACGCTATGCCCGAAGGCAAGCTTTCTGGTTCTTTTTTTTTTTGTCTTTCCACCGCACGGCCGGTGTCGCGACTGCCGCGGACGCGAGCGTCATCTGGTGGTGCTCCGAGGCGGCTTCCTCCGCTTTCCTCCTCATTCTGTCACTGCACCCTCCTCCTCCGCTTTCCTCCTCGCTCTCTCTCCGCTCTCGCCGTATTTCATCCTGCGCTCCGCTCCGCGTTCGCTCTTTCATCTTCCAAGGCTGAGTTCGTTCGCTCGGATACGTCGCCAAGGCACGCCGACGCTCAAAGCAGGAACCGACACCTAAGAACTTGGCTCTAAAATCAGGTATCACACTAATATGCAGCGTGATATCCAGATTTTCCACACCACGCTAAGACCGGAGAGGCAAAGGCGTCACGTGATATTCGCGACGTGACAACGCGAGCGACTGTCGTCACCCGCGCCATCCTATCAGTCACCCCCACTATCTCTTCTCCGGCACGTGCACTTCCTCTACCGCTCCTATATAGTTCTTGGCTCGTGCGCATTGCGCTGGTACTGTTCGTAAGAGAAAATATCAGCCAAACTTAATCGTGGACCTATCATAATCGAAGCCAATCCGCCAATGGCACAAATCAGTTACGAATGTAAAGCTTTGCGAATTTCGCCCCTTCTTACTTTTGTCAGCCTCTCCCGTTTTTGCCACCCCGGGTTTGTCGCTCGAGAACGCCACCCGTTCAACCATCCAAAGTGCGCGAAGCAGACAAAGCAAGTTATTAAATGCGTAAGCATTTCTACGCTTATCCAACGAGAAAACGGTCCGTCCACCCTGTAAGACGACCGCTTTCAAGATGGCGCCCGAAGCAGCGAGCGAATTCACTTTCGTGCTACCTCTCGCTTCAACGCGAGCTGCGCGGCGAGAACGCAGAGCACACGAAGCTGTCACGTGACAACTTCGACGCTCGCCGCTCGCTGTCGACGCTCGCTGTCGTCACCGCAGATCACTTTCAAGATACGGCTCTCGCGGCCGCGCCAGACGCAGTCGCCGCCGGAGTGTGGTTGATCACGGTTCACAATGGTTCGACCCCCATGGATAAAGCGCTAAAGAGGAACAATGTATAAAAATGCACACGCCCCCTTTGGAAATAGAACTCGGGACGTCGTGCTCAAGAGCGCAATGCCGTCGCCACTAAGCTACCAACTCATGAGCAGTAGCCTAGACGTATGCGACACCCATAAGCGCGGATACAATGAACGTTCGACTATCTGTCGCCTACGTCACCGAGCCTACCAACTATCTCCAAACAATCAATCTAAATATATCTAGGCTAAGAGAAACTTAAGAAATGTAAAACGTGAAGATGACCTGTCAGAGAGGTGCAGATTCTCTACACTTTATACAGTTAAACGCAAAAGTCTTCACCGCAATAAAGTCTGCTTGGTATTTTCATATCTAGTAAACTCACTTCATAAAGGTCTGAAAACATTCTGTATACAAGTCCATAGACCACAAGGGACCAAAGGGGATAAATTTGTTAACGAGTTTTCTCTGTAGACAATCTGCGGACCCTCTATACCACATACAAGAGTCAAGAAGGCGAAGCGGTCGGTCGTAAGTCTATATAAAATCTATAAACCGCATTAATTTCTTTATTTTTTAATGTTCGCAGCTTCGCCTGCGCTGCACGGCTTATTATTTGAAGTGCATAGATTATCGCCTGGTTGTAAATCTTTATACATGAGCCCGAGAAACAGGGTGTCTGAGCGAAATGCTTTTCTTTGGAGATTTAGTTCCATTCCACTGAAAAAAGTCCGCTCCAGTTCTGCTTCGGAACAACAACAACGAAAAATCAGCCGTAACGGTTCATAACGCTATTGGCTCCCTGCAGAAAATTTCGAAGCAACGTAACGATAAAAACATAGCATTTACTTTTCTCGATAAACAAATTATGAATTCTGAGATCACTCTCAGTGCCTTGAGTCAAGTCACTGAGCGTGATCTCAGAAGCAGCACTCGCCGAAATGTGAGACCGCTGTTCCGATAAAACGAACACAAACGAACGATAGAGCTTTGGTAACAAAGTTTTGTACTCGTAGAAAACGCAACGATAAGCTCTGCAGCGCGCAAATCCTGGGTTTTGCTACGATGCCGATCTGCTAGCGCGCCGAGCGGCAAGCTTATGCTAGCGGAGCGCTCGATCGGCTATCGCTCGCACTATCCCTGCCTGAGTTGAGATCCGCGCTAACGCTGACGTTGCCTGACATCGGTTGTTTCGTATTGCTGACTCTTCCTTTGAACTAAAACCCGATAAAAAGTATTCCGATTTCACTGCGAAACAAAATTATAAATAACGTTTCGATTGCGTTTTCGTTCTGGTCAAAAAAGTCGTCTTTTTTTTTTCAGTTCTTCCTTTTTTTTCGTTACGTTCCGACACACTACCGAGAACAGTCGATATGGAAATCGACATACCACAAGATATCAAAGGGCATAAACATTTACAGCAAAGCTGTATATGGCTATCCGATTCGTCCGTCCGTCCGTCTGTCGTCTGCACGCTGAAAACTCATCTGGCGCAACCCCATGCGCATGCGCGAAAAAGAAAGAGAAGAGAAAGAGGCGCGCGACTGACTGCGCCAGTACTGACGTCATTGCTCTCCGTCGCAGCCGAGAGCGCGCGCAGCACTTTCTCTTCGGCTCCAAAATGGGTAGGCCGCGCGTCATACGTACTCCTGAGGAGCAGGCAGCTTTCGACCAGCAACACCGCGAGCACAACCGGGAACGAGCTCGTCTACGCCGTGCTGATGCTGTAGCCGGGGCACAAGGACAAGCTCGTGCAGCCGAGCGCAAGCAGCAACTGCGTATCGAGGATCCGGCAGCGTACCAAGCCGTCGTTTAACGAACCGTCGGGATTAACCCAGTGATAAACACCGGCGCCGCACGTTTCAGCTTCGCTAGTTAACCATCCGTACGGAGTGCTTGGGCGGCGATTTTTTCGGCTGCTTTTCTTGGCAGCCAATCTACAGGCTTCCTGTAATCGCAGAGGACAAGTTTGCGAGCAGTCGAAGCTGTCTATTTGGAAGTCTACAGGCAACGAGACTGCGCGCGAGTTCGTTCCGAAATTCGCCGTAGCTTTCCCAGCACTGCACGGTTTTAATGCGAAAGAGAAGCGCAAACCGAACGCGCGCTTTCCTCGGCGTTATACACATGAGAACGGCGTCAGGTGCTGGGAACGCGCGCGCCGTCTAACTGGCCATTATTTCCGAGGAAGGAACGTTACCGCGCCACGAAGCAGCAAGCCCGCACCGCACATTGTCTTGCGGTTCTCAATCACTTCTCTTTTTCTCCCTCTCTCTCTCTCTGTCTCTCTTTCTTTCCTTCGTTGCTGTTTTGTTTTTGTTTTTTCACGCGCTGCGCGCTTCCATACGAGTGCGCGCTTAGCGGCCTTAATGGTATTCGCTCGCGCACACCTTCGCTCACGGAGTCACGCGACGAACATCCTTAGCAAACCAGGTGTGGTTTATTTTTTTCTTTTTCATCATCATCATCATCATCATCATCATCAGCCTGGTTATGCCCACTGCAGGGCAAAGGCCTCTCCCATACTTCTCCAACTACCCCGGTCATGTACTAATTGTGGCCATGTTGTCCCTGCAAACTTCTTAATCTCATCCGCCCACCTAACTTTCTGCCGCCCTCTGCTACGCTTTCCTTCCCTTGGAATCCATTCCGTAACTCTTAATGACCAGCGGTTATCTTCCCTCCTCATTACATGTCCTGCCCATGCCCATTTCTTTTTCTTGATGTCAACTAAGATATCATTAACTCGCGTTTGTTCCCTCACCCAATCTGCTCTTTTCTTATCCCTTAACGTTACACCTATCATTCTTCTTTCCATAGCTCGTTGCGTCGTCCTCAATTTAAGTAGAACCCTTTTCGTAAGCCTCCAGGTTTCTGCCCCGTACGTGAGTACTGGTAAGACACAGCTGTTACACACTTTCCTCTTGAGGGATAATGGCAACCTGCTGTTCATGATCTGAGAATGCCTGCCAAACGCACCCCAGCCCATTCTTATTCTTCTGATTATTTCAGTCTCATGATCCGGATCCGCAGTCACTACCTGTCCTAAGTAGATGTATTCCCTTACCACTTCCAGTGCCCCACTACCTATTGTAAACTGCTGTTCCCTTCCGAGACTGTTAAACATTACTTTAGTTTTCTGCAGATTAATTTTTAGACCCACCCTTCGGCATTGCCTCTCCAGGTCAGTGAGCATGCATTGCAGTTGGTCCCCTGAGTTACTAAGCAAGGCAATATCATCAGCGAATCGCAAGTTACTAAGGTATTCTCCATTACCTTAGTAACTTGCGATTCGCTTCAACTTATTCGGATTCAACTTATTTCGAATTAATTGTTTCTTTCTAACATCACAGAAAAATATTTTCGTCAACGTCGCATGTTGAGGCCACGTTGTTGCTCTACGTTACGACTTCTCTCGGGGAGGTTTATGGCCGGACAAGTCCGTGGCTCATTTTGAACGCCTGAAACGGTCTAAAAAAATTGCACGTATACGCATACTACGGGTGACAACTGAATGCAGTTTCACCAGAGACGCGGGGAAGCGGATTAAATTTTCGCTGGTTTTGAATCGCCGCTCGTCTTGCAGGGTTGTGGCAAATTTTGTATCAGTACGAAATTTAAACGAGGGCCTGGTACCTCTGTTGGCGCCGGCTACTCCACAGGGCAGGCAATACTAAAAGCACTGAAAACACGGAAAGACACCAGTGAACAGCAAACTATATCACGCAATACTTGCGATTTTCTGCGCGCGAGATAAGGAAGGTCAACGATAGAGTAAACTGACATTCTTGCACACACACACACACACACACACACGCGCGCGCGCGCGCGCTACCGCAAGGAAGTGAAAGTACGCGAAACACTGCAAAAATGCAGTGTAAAAATGCGCGTATAAGCTGAGACTTTTGTTCTAATTTCTTGAAACGTACACTTTGGGAAGGAGCCTCCCTCGCACAAATTCTCATGATGACTATAACTTTATTCGTAAAGTACGGCGCTTCGGCCTCGAATGCTGCAGCGTCTCTACTGAGTCGACCTGCTGGTGAAATGCAATTCAGTGTCATGCAGATTTTTATTACAGGCTCGTTGTTCGAATGGTTTAGTCCACACTACACGTACAAAGCTTGACGGCGCGCGAAAGTTCGCGCATGCGCATTTTTCCCTCGCCGCGCGTCGCGAGGAAACGACGGTTTCAACCTGCATGCCGCGCGGTAGCCCGCGCCCACTTGGCCCACTATTTTCGCGTCGGTACCGTATAGACATCGTTTCGTTTTCTTTCTTTCTTATTTTTTTTTTTTTTTTTTGAGGCAGCCAGAGCACCGCCATTTGCCTGGGGAAGATACCTGTGCTCGCGCCGGGCTTCGACGCGTATGATCTGTCCAACACCATCTGCGCATGCGCACAGGCACGCGGGCGAGAGCTGTCGCGCGCCGGCAAGCACCCGCGTAGTTTCGCTTTTAGTCCCTCCCACAGAGAACGCGTTATTCGTACTTTCTTGAAGATGTCGCTACCAATATTTGTAAGGCCGAGACACTATAGTGGTTGTTCTGCGTTGCTTTTTAGAAAGCCCCTCCTTTCAAATGTTTTTTTTTTTTTCATTTTAACCGTTCCCATTGCAATTTTTGTTACGCTCGAACAACGCGTACGAGCACGGTGAACGCGTAGGTACGAGCCGTAATTACTTCGACCTGATCCGGAAGCAACTGCAGCACAGAGCACTTGAACATTTTTTTTTTTATTTCCATACAATGAAACAATTTTTACCTAACGTGAAGAAGGCAAAAAGCAAGCCTGCAATCATCGAGAAGAAAACGCGAGAGACGAATATTTGCCATCAGTAAAGATTTGAAGATGACGTGCATATTCAGACTCAAGATGTTCTGAATATGATCTAGTGCAGCTGCTTTTCACATTCCCTCTTTGAAGTATGATTGGTCTGTTCGCTTCACTGCAGTCGTGTCCTCCACAACGGCCGAAAGCGTTGCCATTGAGGCAGCTCTAAAGAAACTACGGTTTTGTACGCCTCAACCTGTTGTTATTCTTACAGATTCAAAATCTGCCCTTCAAAGGTTAGAGCACGGGTTCCCTACTGATGCCTTATGTCTTAGCTCCCTACGCTCGGTGCACAATCTCCATATCAAAGGCTTCTCCATACGTTTCCAATGGGTGCCCTCGCACACAGGTATCATAGGCAACGAGATGGCGGACAGCCTCGCCCATAGAGCGCTGTCTGGAAATCCATTGAGGAGAGTGCCTCAAGACGACAACAGACTCTTCAGAGAAGCAGTGTTGTGCCACCTCAGTTCTTTGTGGAGCTCACCTCACAAGCCATGTGTGATCAAGGGCCTCAAAAGAAACCAAGCCACCTTACTGCTCCGCATTCGCACGGGCTCTGCTCGAACCCCTGCGTGGATGTATAAGACTGGCCTGGCGTTATCACCATTATGTTCAACGTGTGGTGTGTGCGGTGACATAGAACATTACCTAATGTGCTGTACTGTGTATAACGCGGAAAGGAGGGTGTTATTCGGGTCCCTCAAGAAGGCAGGAGTTCCTCACAGCTCTTTTCAAGACATTGTTTTCCCGCGCGGGAGCCGGTTGTGTACGAAGTAGGTCTCTCGCCTTCTTTTAAATTACCTAGAGGACACAGATTTGGCCTCCACATGGTGAACTGAGGAGTGACCATTTGTATTTTGTGAGGTCTGTGTCTGATTATGTGATTTACTTATTTTAATTGTCGCTACGGTGGAGCAATTGCCGGCAGCAACTGCAAGGCTAATCCCACCAGTAGCCTACAACAACTCAACTCAACTCAACTCAACGAATATTTGCGCAGTGTTTCGCATTGGCGTGTGCTCGTTTAGACTTGGATGGAACTTTCGCTGTTTATACGATAACTAAGTGGAGGGGAAATAGAATAGAAAGATACGCCTCTCTGTTTCCCACATTTCATTTTTATTTCTCTATCTAATTCTGTATCTTTTCCGTTCTTAATAGCGGTTTACCCTCACCTGCGATGGCAGCTACATACAGATGCGCCAATTAAAACTGCTCGCGCATCTCCTTTGGATGCCACCTTCTTTCTTCATTTTTTTTTTTATGATGGACGCTTTATAAAATATTTTATATGATAGACGTTGTGTTCAACCAAAACCTTGTTTATACTAGACACGACTCTCCGGAGCCATCTCGGCTCTGTCTTCAGCGGTCACGACGGAGATAACATCTGTCGTCTCATGTAC
>NC_092822.1:38627500-38637500 GCF_023375885.2 Dermacentor andersoni | reverse complement strand
TACCAAGGGTTACCTGTAACCGCAGCAGAGACATTAAAGACATGTTACTGCGCTCAAATGTCGGCCAACATCATTCCCGCATAATAAAAGCATGTTGTCGCCCCAGGTTCAAAACCTGCAGGCACCTTCAAAGTGAAAATAAAATAAAAGCACCACAAATTGTTATACATACGAAGTGTAGCTTTACTTGTACAAATTCGGATGTGATTTATATGCTTGAATGTTACTTCTGTAAGAAACAATATAACGATGAAACGGGAAAATCAATGAACGTCAGACTAAACAGGCATCGCGCGGACAAAGCTAAAAAGCTTTTCAAAGCGGTTGCGGAGCATTTCAACCAACATTGAAGAACCTAAACTCTACATCTTACAGTCAAATTTCTGTTCTGAACGAGAAATAAAATAGAGAGAATCATACGTTATCCATAGGTTCACGACATTGCGGCCAAGAGGCATAAATGTTTCAAAGGGAGCTTTAGAATCTGTACGCTTTGCTAAATTTCAAGATATAGGCAACAACAATTGGTTTGGCTGCTTAGTGTTCATTTTTTCCTTTCCATTTTTCCTCTTTTATTTATTTATTCCATTTCAGTACTTTCTTTTTCATGTGCTTTATTTTCACGTGCACCGGTTTCTGCCGCGCCATCTATTATGTATTTCCGAGACATGGTAGCCCACGAACACCAACGAAACAGGTAATAGATGGCTGCTGCGCACGCCGTTGGCACTTCGGCTGACAAACGGCCGTTGACATGCGGCTTAAAGGTGGCCGTGTTACCAACCTTGTGCACAGCACTCCTTCTTTCTCATTCCTACACCTTCGCCGCTAACACACCTTCATTCGTTGCCACACCCACCCACCTTACCCCCTCTTCCCTTTAGATGAACCGTACCTATGTGTGCTGTGACGAGGAAAGCATACGTCGCCTTGAAAAAGACAAGTCTGCTTGTCGAAACGTTTGCTTTGACCTTGTTCTCGTTTTGACCATCGTCTTTAATATCCGTCTCCCGTATTCTCCTGTTTTTCCTGGACATCAACAGGGCATTTGACACTGTTAGTCACGTTCATGTGCTGCTAATTATGTTTGAACTCGGAATGTGTGGCAGGTCCTTGCGATGGATTTGTGAATTTTTACTAGGTCGTAAAGTACTTGTTCAGACGGGTGAAGGAAATAGGGCTGAATATCTTTTGTCAAACAGGGACTACAACAGGGAAGCGTACTCAGTCCTGTTCTCTTCAACTGCGTCATGGCTGATTTACTAAGAAGACTGCCATCATAGTTAGCATTTTCACTGTTTGCAAATGATGTCTGTAGTTGGAGATCTGGGTGGAGTCAAACAAAGCATAAAGGCCACCCATTGGCTCTAGACATAATGAAACGAGATATGAGTTTAGTTTAAAAGGAATTCGAGAACATCTTCATATATTGCTAAAAATAATTTTAGAACTCAGACTTCCAACATCATCCATGGCTGCCTATACTTTCAAAAATTGAGTTGTCAGCAGACGGAATATTCTGAAAAAGACATCTTCATTCAAGTTGATCAACAACTATCACTTTACCAGATATATATGCGGTATTCAGGATACAGACAGGTCTACACAGATGGCTCCAGTACAGCAACCTCTTCAACTTCGATCAGCATTCAATATAGCGCACCTCAATAAACAAGAATAGTTTAAGTTACCTTTTGCGACTTTGTCCTCAATGGCTAAACTATTCGGAATTCTATGTGGGTTAACATTGATCACTTCTGCCAGAGATGTACAAAAATGTGTAATTTTCAGCGATTCATAGGCGGCTCTAACATCACTCTGCAGCACAAGACAAAAACAATTTCTGATAGCATAATCTACGAAATACTTAAAGACCTCACAAAGGCAAGCAATGCGAACCATGAAATAGAATTCCGGTGGAAGCCAGGGCATTGTAACATTCCTGGCAACACAGCAGCCGAGTAAGCAGCACGGCAAGCGCACCTCAAAGTTGATGTGGTTCCGCTCCCATTATCAAAGAATGAATTACGCTGCATTATAAGGGCAATGTCTTTCAAAATGTTAGAAATACGTGGTTTGACCAGAATTCTAAGAGCTCGGATTCATATCATATTGATCCGTTTCTGGAATTCAAATTTTCATTTGCAAAAAAATTTCAAACATTTTCAAAGGAAATTTTCAAGATTTCCTTAGAATGAAATATGGAAACCCTTATTAATCGGTAGCCACTGCCTAAACAAAACATTTCTCACATAGAATTGGCCATGCGGAAATTCCCGAATGTAATTGTGCATTCGAAGATGAAGATGCACATCACTTCCTTCTAGATTGCACACATCACAGCACACGAAGACACAGACTTAAATCAACCCTAATTACATTAGGCCGCAGACCTTTCAGCTTAAAAAAGCTTTTGGGTCCTTGGCCAACAACGGCCTTTTGCCCCTGTGAATGTTTCGTTAGCTACGGTGAAGAAGGCTATTCATTTACGTGAAGAGCTCGAAGTAGAAAAATTAAGAAAGTGCAACAACGCGGCTGACGTAGTGCCTTGAGTGTTTTTTTTACTCTAAAGACCCACAAGGAATCTGTTCGGTTCAGAGCTATTGTCACTGAGAAGCGCTCCTGGCCGGGCATCTTGTCAAGTTATCTGCAGAAGCACCTTAGTACCAACCCGTTAGAAGACCCTTTTCTGGTTAAAAATTCTGCCGAGGTCATCGAGTATTTATCTGGCGGTGAGGCTTCGTGCCAAACGAGGTTCGCTTTTTCTATTGATGTAGAAGACTTATTCTACACATTGTCTCTTCCTGAGCTTTTCTGCGGGGTTAGAAGTCACATTGAAGACACGGGACCAGTGGCCTACCAAAAGATGACTGGGTTATCAACCGACAATTTTTTTGAGCTAATATGCTTTTATCTCTCATCTACCATTATCACTTGTAATGATAGCTGTTTTATCCAAAAAGAATGAGTGTGCATCGGCTCTTGCGTAGCACCACTTTCAAGGGATATTTTATTATCCAGTGTTGACAAGCGCATTCAAGCGTCCCTTTACAATGCAATCATGCTGAAAGATTTTAGATATGTTGAAGATTACGTCGTGGTAATGAATGCGACAGATTCTCAGGATTGGGGTAATAGTATGATCAACATTGTCGATACTTTTGCTAGCAACGCCTTTGGAGTGAAGTTCACGCAGGAGCTGCCGGAGGATGGTCGCATCCAGTACTTCGACGTGTGTCTTATCTTTCACGGAGCTCGCGTGTTCTGGCAGCACAAGCCACGGTCGAAAAAACAAATTATTAATTATCAATCGGCCCACTCCAAGCTCGTAAAAAGAGCTACAGCTAAAAACTGCACCCGCTCTGCTAAAGAGAAGGCCTGCGAACATCAAGTTCGTGAGAGCGTCAACGCCCAGCTAAGGTGTATGGAGAAGGCTGAGCTCCACGGACATATCGTGGCCTCGGTGATAGAGAGCCGGATTCGCGAGGTAAAAGTTGGTGGGAGGTGTAGGAAAATATTTTGAAGCCTTTTGTATCTCTAATGAAAACGATTACTGCGTCAGTCCTCCTGTTGTGCTCGGGGAAAAAGAACTTGATTATCTCTCGGCAAACGTATCTGTCGAAACAGCTAGGGAGGGCGGGATATGAGCAAGATTGTACTTGATTTATGTGGAAAAATGTGTGGGCATGAAGCCCTGTTTTCCGTGAATAAAGTTTAGTTGAAGTCCGGCGTTCGTGTTGTCCTTCTGTTCTCGTCCGTGTTCACTTGTGAGCTGCAACGATGTTTCATAATGCCAATCACAACCAACTAGCCCAGCTGTCCATTCTGAGGAAAGGCGACGCGAGAAACTAGTGTGGACCCCACCCCGTCGAATGTGCACAACGCCATCTGGAACTTCCTGACCATCACCACATTACCATCTTGACAGCTGTAATTATCCGTGACCCCTCCACAATCATTGCAGAAAGTGCAGCGGTCACCTTATTTCTAAATTGTGAGTCGAGAGGGGACGTAGAGAGAAATTTAGAGAGGAGGGGGGAGAAGGGGCCCTTGCCGGGCAAGGTGGGGAGGGGGGGAGGATAGGCAAACGGAGACGTGAGAAGGCAGGGAAGCGCTACTACAATACGCACGACAGTGGTCGCGGGAAAACTGGAAAATGTTCGGCACAGAACTTTACTACTATTTCTCAAAAATGAACACCAGGGAAGTATGTCAAGCGGACACCTTACGCAGGGCGTGAAGAAAGAGAGCCGGATACCTAAAGCGCACCGCAGTGTCCAAGCGACACTACGGTAGCGGTCGCACATCAAATCAACACTTCTGTGCCCGCTGCAGTAGCTTTGGGACAATGGCACCGCTCGAGGTCGCGGATTTGATGACGACAGCCGCCGTACCATTGCGGCAGGGGTGAAATGGAAAACGCAGTTCCACTTAGATTTTAGAACACGTTAAAGAAAACCTCGGGGTCAAAATCAATCCGCAGGTCGCCACTATACATCGTGTATCGTACTCGGATTGTGCTTTTGGCACGTACACCCAAGTAATCCAATTCAAATTTAATGCTTCTGTCATGATGTGATGTTCTATGCGAGGCAATGAAATACTGAATACCCCCTGAGGTGATGAAATATAGCCCACGTCAATGCCTCAAGCAAGCACCTCTCACTGTGCGTTCTGTACGCAAACAAACTGCAATGGTGCACGCAACGTAAGGTTTAACATCAACTCGCCACTCTGGTGTTGAACTAAACGTTGAAGAAATTAAGCATTCACCGCCAATATCACCGCTAATTATTGTCAATCAAAGAAACCACCACAGAAAACTTCGCTTACATCGATTCCCGCAGTACGTGGGATCTACATAATTTGATTTTCCTCAGTTGAATTGTTTCTCTTTTCCCTCCGCATTTTTTCCGGAAGTGTTTCTTATACGTCCTCATTTCCGCTCGACAGCCCGTGTTTAGCTTTTATTATTCCTCATTAGCGAAGTATGTTAAGTCGAAACATGGAAAAGACCAAGGAGAAACGTCGCACCTGCATCGATAAATACAATGGCGAATACGTGTAACGTACCTCTAAAATGTTGGAGACAGTGTCGGCCGAACCTTTCGCGACAGCATTCTTTAACGCAGAAAACGCGTATACGCTCACTGCCACTGCTTATGGTGTCAGACGGGGACGATGTATAAAGGCAGTTTCTGCTAGTTTTTGCACGCACTGAACCTATATACCGGCAAGTATATACCTATCGTGTAGCCAGCCTCGTGGCATAAAGGCCACGTTCGCTGCACTCCGAGCCGCTTTCTATTGTAAATGCTAAATGAGAAAAAAAAATAATGAAAGAAAGAACACCTGGTATATAGCTAATCAACGCGATGCAGCAGTTCAGACCATTTCCAGCCGACCACCGTATGGCACGCCAATAATCGGGCAATTCGGAAAAGGAAAAACAATATTTATTACGCACTCGAGCGGTACAGGCATATCTTCAAAGGCAGCTGCTTCGAAGTTCAGCGCACGTGGTCAAAGGCTACCTAATTGAAGTGGTCTATGCGGACAGTCGTAAGCGGCACAGGGCTGACTGATCCACTGTTGACTCCAGGCCTAGGCGCCAGCGATGCCACTAACTCCGAAGATGCATTCCAGCAGGTGATGCTGAAGTTCTCCAAGTACTACGTTGAACGGGCAACCCAGACTGGCATGGAAACAGCGCACCGGCAGTGCCATAAGATACTCCAGAGGGAAGTACACGTCGATGACGTCTTCCTCCACGAAGGTTTCACCGTCGAGGGGACACCAGCCGAAACGGTGCCTGTGTTCGCAGCTGTGGCCATCACAAGCGTCTTCGAGGCACCGACCACACAGCGTGTGCCAGCAGGGAAGCAGCACCGCATCGGCCGCAACCACCATGCAGTTCGCGCAGACGCGCACCCAGGGCAACCGCTGCTCGAAGGTGATGGGTTGCTCGTTCACGAATGGCCAGTCGTATCCTTGAAGGGTGTACGTGGTCGCTTCCATGGTGTAAGCGTTATCGTGGAGATCCTCGGAAGACCCGGATGGCTGCGACGGAGAACCAGGTTGCCTGTCTGCCCGGTCTGAGTCGTTGTCGTCGTCTGGAGCGGTAGTCCGGTCGCAGGGTCGGCGATGGACAGATTCTCCGTTCCTCTCTGGAAGTTGTGGCTCACTAGGTGGTTGGTGGTAACCGAGTTTGAAGAGCGCGCCTTTGACGAAGCTAATGCTTGCAAGACGATGGGGCAATGATGGGCGCCTCGCTGGCTTCGTCTAAGGCCAGCCGCAGGTCGTCAAGGCTGTTTGCGGCGATGATGTGCGTGACGTCACGTCGGACTGACTAGGACGAGCTGAGAGACGACAAGAGTGTCGCCGAGGTGCACCCTGTCCCTTTTATAGCCTGGTAAGCAGCGCCTCCCTTCGGGGTCGTCATTGGTCACAAGTTGTTGGAGAGTGGGTTTGAAAAATTAACCAATCTCTGGACGTGTTTGGAGCAACAATGGAAGAAATGCCGGCAGCACAGAGAGAGAGTGGGACACATACACGCTCATCGTCCAAGGAGGGGTGAACTTTTTCAAGGTAGGCAAACAGCATTTCATTCGTCATCTGTCAGCGCAACAACTACACAAAGAAGAAAGAAAAGAGAGGCTGACAGTTCACGAAGCTATTCCAACTCTCTCAATTCTCGGTACTTGAGGGAAAAAATGCAAGCTGTAGTAATAGGCCTAACCATGGTAGCATACCTCTCAACCAGCTGCTCCCACCTGACAATAGACTAAGTTATTGAGACCATTTCAGCTAGGCTGCTTTCAGCAAATGTCTGTAGAAGCACGGCTGCGCATATTTACCTAGTTGCTATTGCACTATATGTTGTAAGTGCTAATAGGCCAGGCTATTGAAAGGCGGAAGGGACGCACAAACAAGCACTAGTCAAAGATTTATAAAAAATAAACGAAACGAATAAGGTGCGCCTATTTGAACTTCCCCCATATACATATATATATATATATATATATATATATATATATATATATATATAGTCATATAAGAAGCCAACAAACACTGGCACCAAGGAAAAGATAGGGGAAACTACTTGTGCTAAATAAATGAAATAACGAAACGATAAATAACCGGAATTAATTCTCCATACAATTTCATGGGTAGTTACGTTTCCTAGGTGAATCCCGTGAGTGTTAGCCCGCGGCACCACTTACAAACCTTGGCTGCGGGAATGCTTTATATATATAAACAGCCGTGGTGCACACAAGGGCACGTTTAATATCAACGCACTAAGCGTTGCAAAGAAGTCAAGCTTTCGCTGCCGACACCCTCGCTATCTTATCGTCAATCAAAACAACCTGTCCAGAAAGGTTCGCTTACATCCATTCCTACAGTGCGTCGGAACTGCGTAACTTTTCATCTGGAAGGAAGAGAACTTTCGTATTGATTACGATTTTTTTTCTTCTTTTGGACGCCCTCCAGTCTCCAAATTCCTCCTTTGAAATTTCAACGGACAAACGCGGACTTCGAAGGGCCTTCTTTGATGCACCTGTATGACGGTTTAGATGTTTCGATCTAATTACTGTGACCCCTGTTACTGGGGTGTCCTTCTCATTCAGTATGTTGGCCTTTATTATACATGTACCGTGTACACCCCTCTACTCTGCAAGGGTTTGACATTCCTAAAATCTGATGAATGGCACTGTACAATGCGCCTGGTTCGGGTAGTTTGGGGAACTGCGAGGAAAGTACATTATGGTGTGATTCCGGGAACTGATTCGCTCTCGCCCTTCCTTTCTGATTGAGAAAGGGGAACGTGGGTCCCCACGTGGTGCCGAGAGTGTTTTGTCGAAGACCAGCCTTGCCTGGCAACTGTGATAAATTTCGCTCGATATGCGGCACTGTTAAAAGTCAAACGGAACGGGCACATCGTCAATGGACGACGACTGAAGACGCGTAACTGAACCAACGATGTGCGGTCAAACGAAATTAACTGCACCTGCTGGATTGGCGTTGCTTATTGCTCGTACTGCATGAAATACTTGTTTTACAGCCATGCGACCAGGCAAGTAGTTTCTAGTTTGGTAACAGAGGCGCCTTGGAAATTTACAGCTTGTCAATTACTTGATCGACTATTCCCCCAAAAGAAGCAACTAATTTTGCGACTGAAGCCACAGCACTGCAAAACAAAAACGCCAAATGACGGGACAGTGAAAACCAATGACGTTCAGCGCGGGCTATATAATATAAGTTTTCGACAGTCATCGAAATACATACGACAAAATCAGAATTTCTTGTGCACCTTCTTTTTTCGTTCATCAGAAATTCAAGAGAAGCTACAGCAGTCCTGACACATGCAACTTGATGTTCGAGTGAAAAGTGAATTACTTGTTGCCTGCTTGAGCACCAGTTGTGGATGCGTCCACAATAGGCACTGCACCTACCTAGATCAGCAATGCGTGAAAATATATGAAGGAACAGATTCCAGGCAATTTCGCATATATTATAATTGGGAGCTTCTGCATCGCTTCCGTTTCCTCGTACGCCGTCACTGTCAAGGCACATATCGATCGGGACGTAGGTTTCAGTTTATTAGCGTGGCAACTATACGTGAATGCATAATAGGACATTCCTCGGTGACGTCACAAAGAGACGGAGCATGTGCATGAAAAACCGGCTTTAACAAGGCTGAGCACGTGGCAAACCATGTCCTTGCGTTCAGAGTTCGTAAACCACACCAGTTCATAATACACGTATTATATAACATAGTATGATACAATAACAGTGATCGCGCGAATGCGATAGCTTGGTGTTGCATAAATATATTGACAATAGTGCCATGTAGGAACAAAAATACTTTGTGTCGCGCATTGTGTTTTGTCCTTTTGAGTAACTGTTGACTCGATAATTGCAGTTCAGAGCGGCAATTCTTTGAGAGCTCCACAAACAATGGTATTTTTATTGTACCAAGAGTTCCAACATGCGCGCCATATTCAATGTTCCTTCCGACGTCAAAAAGAAGGGTTTTCACGTGACAGGAATTGGAGGTGGCATTCGCTCAGTACCAAAAACAACTGAATAGAGTGCTAACGAGTAGAAATGGGGTTAACCAAGGGGCGCGGTTTTTATTAGTGATATCATGAGAATCAACGAAAATGACACCAAGGAAAACATAGGATAAATTACTTGTACATGCTAATTTAGGCAAATAAATGATAAATTAGCGGCAGTGACAGTCGATGAAAAAACAACTTATAACAACGATCCCACGTCTTCGCATTACGCGTGCGATGCTCTAACCAATTGCGCTACCGCGGCGCGGTTTCCCCATCCACTTTTATGGGAGTTTATGTGTTACTTCTAGAACTTTGGGAGTGTTAGCCAGCGCCACCATTTGTAAACCTTGGCGGCGGACGTGGAACGTCCTTCCTGCCGCAGGCGTCACGAGTGTGCGACATCTGATTATTCTTCAAAAGCTGAATATCACCTCATCATGCCCGAGGAGAAAGAATCCAGCCGTGTTGAACTTCTTCAATATACCTAAAGTTCCCGTCGAAGAAATATTCCTAGCAGAAATTCGAGGTTGGCCTGTTATGTCTAATAACGACACAACTATCGAGTGTCTATATAAATTCTTAAATCCCCACCTGCCAACATGCCCACCACCCTCCCATCTTTTGTTCAAGACACGCTGCACTTCCTTCGAATTATCGACTGCACCAACTTTAACCAAATCCTTTCCGACCTCGCTACTCTAGTCACTTTGGATGTTTCTACTCTTTTCACTACAACATAACCATTAGTGAAGGAATCGAAGCCGTATCAAAATCCCTCGCAATCAATCCCCAAGCACACGCTCCTGAAGTTTACCTATCGCTCCTTAGGTTAGTTTATTTATTTATTGCTACTGCGGTCCTGTTTCCAGGACCTTAGCAGGGTGCATACAAAGTGAAAAAAATCTAAGTACAAAATACAGCGATACATAACATAG
>NC_092822.1:38470000-38622500 GCF_023375885.2 Dermacentor andersoni | reverse complement strand
TTCGACGGCAGCAATATGTCGTCCCGATAGTATGCTGTACAATGGCTTTGGGCCCGAATATGTTTTTCTCACGAATGCAGTGTTAGGCTTTTTGAATGGTCATTAGAAAGCTTGTGCTCTGTTTTTGAGCATGATGATAAACAATTTATCTCAGACTTTTAAGCACGAAAGAAAAGACAACCTCAAACGTGAGAACATTGTATTCATGTCCACCTGTAAGACGCATTTTGCTTGGGGTACGATGGATTCTAACGTGAACGTGTGAAAGACCCGTTATAGCTATCTCAGTGAGCCAATTTTCCAGCAAATAAGACTAGATAAGGACATGCGATAATGAGTAAGTCAGGCTGGACTATTTCACACGTTTTCCAACACAAATATGCGTCACAAAAACACTGCTCTGCTATTTCATGTCTTAATGATATATTTAATGCCAATTACCTGAAAATAGCAATTCAAAATATTTCAGTGAATCTTCTGTTCAGCATAAGTTAAATATAGCCAAGCTGGGAGGGAAGGGTGGGGAGATTCTAGGTGGTGTTTCCATCAACGACAACTCTTTCATTTCAGCTTTTTTCCATGTTATTTCGAGGACTATCAGAAACTGTAAGCTTTTTAGCATAAAATTACGCAAATGTACTACGCTAACTTACTTACCCGTCACTTCTTTTCATTGCTAAGCTTTCCGTTGGCTTCTATTGTTGTGCACGTAGTTTAATTACTGGGTTAAGACGCCTGCATTTCCTTGTCACGTGCTAATGACTGTCCTAAAAATTAAGTAGGGAATCTGCTGCATTAGTAGCGACAGTTATATTAATGATAATATTTTCAGACGAAAAGTTAAGCGGTTCCCACGCACTGTGAGAATCGATGTAAGTGAATGTTTCTGAGCTTGTCTCGATTTACGATAATTTGCGAGCGAGCATTTCGGCAGCGAATCCTCAATTTCTTCAACGCTTAGTGCGATATATATCTATATATATATATATATATATATATATATATATATATATATATATATATATATATTGCCCTAAGCGTTGGTAGCTCAATTGGTAGGGCATTGCGCGCAGAAATGCGAAGATTGTGGGTTCGTTCCCCACCTGCGGCAAGCTGTTTTTTTGATCCACTTTTATTTCCATTAATTTATCGTTACTTTAGTTTATTTATTAAGCACAAGTAAATGCCCCTACGATGTCCTTGGTCTGAATGTTTGTTGGCTTCTATGATATGACGATATATATATATATATATATATATATATATATATATATATATATATATATATATATATAAACAAGAAAACATACATATAAACAAGTAAACAACGGTTAAAGAACAAAATCCAGAATTGATTACAAATGATAACTTGGTTTATAATATCTCATGATAGCATGAAAAATTGTGCGGGAACAAATTATCAACACTTTTTTCACAATATAAGAAAAAAAAAGCGAACGAAGACCGACTACAGTAATCCTTGTCGTTAATCTGCTGGAAATTAAAAAAAAATGCGTTTTTAGTGTGCCTTTAAGTTGCGATAACGATCTTGCATTTTTCAATATGAAAGAAAGAGTGTTCCATATTGGTATGGAAGTGAATTCACCAGTCTGTTCACCATAGGTAGTGCGGATTGCAAATGCAAATGAAATTCAATTTCCGTAAGTGTGATCCCTTCATTTCTTCACCTACCTATGCACTGGACCTAAAGCACTTTCCTTTGAAGTGTATATATATATATATAAATATATATATATATATATATATATATATATATATATATATATATATATATATATATATATATATATAAATTCAAGGAGGCGTGCCTTATTTCCCTTACTTTTTATAAATATTTCACTGGTTCTTCTGTTTGTACTTGCCTTCCACCTTTAGATAGCCTGGCTTATTAGCACTTACAACATATAGTGTAAAAGCAACTAGCTAAAATATGCGCAGCCACGCTTCTAAAGACATTTGCTGAACGCACCATAGCTGAAAGGGTGTCAATGATTTGGTCTATTGTCAGGTGGGAGCAGCTGGTCGATAGGTATGCGGACACGGTTAGGCCAATTACTACAGCTTGCATTCTTTTGGGTGGAACTACCTGGCATTGAGCGAGTTGGAATCTGTTCGTGGAACTGTCAGCCCTTCTTTGCTTTCTTCATGTCTAGTTGTTGGGCTGACAGATAATGAATAAAATGCTGTCTGCCTAGCTTGGAGAAGTTCACCCCTCCTTCGACGGTGAGTGTCTATGTCTCCACCCCTCTCTCTCTGCTGCCGGCCTTTCTCCCATTGTTGCTCCAAACACGTCCAGAGATTCGATAATTTTCAAACCCACTCTCCAACAACTTGTGACCAATCACGACCCCGAAGGGAGGCCCCACCTACCAAGCTATAAAAGGCGCAGTGTGCACCTCGGCGACACTCTTCTCGTCTCTCAGCTCGTCCGAGTCCGACCGACGTGACGTCACGCACATCCTCGCCGCCAACAACCTTGACGACCTGCGGCTAGCCGTAGACGAATGCAGTGAGGCACCCATCGTTGCCCCATCGTCTTGCAAGCATTAGCTTCGTCAAAGGCGCGCTCTTCAAACTCGGTTACCACCAACCACCTAGGGAGCCACAACTACCAGAGAGGAACGGAGAATCTGTCCATCGCCGACCCTGCGACCGGACTACCGATCCAGACGACGACGACGACTCAGACCGGGCAGACAGGCAACCTGGTTCTCCGTTACAGCCATCCGGGTCTTCCGAGGATCTCCCCGATAACGCTTACAGCATGGAAGCGACCACGTACACCCTTCGAGGGTACGACTGGCCATTCGTGAATGGGCGACCAATCACCTTCGAGCAGCCGTTGCCCTCGGTGTGCGTTTGCGCGAACTGCGAGGTGTTTGCGGCCGATGCTGCGATGCTTCCCTGTCGTCACACCTTGTGCGGTCGGTGCCTCAAAGACGCTTGTGATGGCCACAGCAGCGAACACAGGCACACTTCCGGCTGGTGTCCCCTCGACGGTGAATACTTTGTGGACGAAGAGGTCGTTGACGTGTACTTCCCTTTGGAGCATCTTATGGCACTGCCGGTGCGCTGCTTCCATGCCGGTTTGGGCTGCACGTTCGACGGAGTGCTTGGAGATCTTCAGGAT
This sequence comes from Dermacentor andersoni, assembly GCF_023375885.2. Classification (NCBI taxonomy): domain Eukaryota; kingdom Metazoa; phylum Arthropoda; class Arachnida; order Ixodida; family Ixodidae; genus Dermacentor; species Dermacentor andersoni. Next base: position 38,619,349 of record NC_092822.1, on the reverse strand, counting down.
CACCTGCAGGAATGCCTCTTCCGAACCAGGGCCTTCGTGTTGACGACTCGGTGTGTGTAGCATCGCTGGCGCCTAGGCCTGGAATCACCTGCGGATCTAGCCCTGTGCCGCTTACGACGGGCCCCATAGACCACTTTAATTAGGTAGCCTGTGACCGCGTGCGCTGAACTTCAAAGCAGCGGCCTTTGAAGATATGCCTGTACTGCTCGAGTGCGTAATAAATATTGTTTGTCCTTTTCCCAATTGCTCCATTTTTCGCGTGTCATGCGGTGGTCGGCTGGAAACGGCCTGAACAGCTGCAGCACGTTGATTAGGTATATACCAGGTATTTTTTCTCATGTTGTTTTTTTGTCATTTATCATTTGAAAAAGAAAACCGCTAGGAGTGTAGTGAACGCGGCATTTATATAGTGTTTTAGTTTAGCGTGTTTACGCTCCGCTAAGCAGTTAAGCGGAGCGGAAGCGCGAATGCGCATGCGCCGTCCGCTTAGCCGTAAGCGGGATAGCGGAGCGAGAAACACGGTCCGCTTAGACGCTGCCTGAGCGGAGTGTGCCGCGCAGCACTTTGGCTAGCGTTGGCGTCAGAACGGATTGGATTGGATGCAGAAAGCAAGCGTGCTGGCTAACACGTGGTGTTCCCCAAGACAGCGCTTTATTTTCCATTGGATAAAATGGACCGGTAACGCATTACAAGCGCACGTCTAGATACTTAATGGAGAAATAAGTTATATATATACATATGTGCGTTTTACTGTATAAGAGAGACCATAAAGTATTCTTATTTTCTTTCATTTTCCCTGAATTTAGCCAGGGGGCGCTGCAACTACGAAAGGTCCGCTCCGCTACGCTAAACGTATAACTAAAGCGTGAAAATCGCCCGCCGCTCCGCTGTGGCTTAGCGGGGCAGCTCGGAGCGGAGCGTACCGTAAAGACGCTCAACTAAAACACTCTAAGATCATCGCAAAGACGGACAACGCTTTCCGCCTCGTTCGCAGAATAGCAAACCGGCACCGAGGAATGAAGGAAAACAATCTCCTCAGGCTTATCAATGCATTCGTACTATGTCACTTTACGTACACAATTTCTATGCATAACTGGCTCAGAGCGGAGCGAGACAAACTCAACGCTCTCATCCGCAAAGTGGTCAAGAGGGCTCTCGGGCTACCCATCAGGACCCATACCGAGGATCTCCTTAGGCTGGGGGTGCATAACACTGCCGAGGAGATTGCCGAAGCCCAAGAACGCGCGCAACTCACTCGCTTGAGCACCAGAACGGCAGGTAGACACATCCTCGAAGAGCTGGGTTACCAACCTGCGGGATTCCCGATGGTCAGTACCCCGATGCCCAGGTGCATTCGAGACAAGTTTGAAGTGGCCCCTGTGCCCCGAAACGTCCATCCCGTCCATAACGAGGGCAGACGCAAGGCCAGAGCAGCAGCCATCCTCAAACAGATCAAGCAACGAGACATTAGAGCAGGCTTCGTCGACGCCGCGGAGTACAGCGATGGGAAGACCTTTGCCATCGTTGTGGGCGACTCCAGCGGCAAGATTTCCAACTGCGCCTCCATTCGCACTTCAGACCCCGGTGTCGCCGAGCAAGCCGCCATCGCCCTCGCCCTGCTAGACGGTCGTGGATCCGAGATATATAGTGATTCCAAAAAAGCAGTTAGGGCTTTTCAGAAGGGTTGCATCGCCAAGCAAGCTGCTCGTCTTCTTAGCAGCTCGAGTCGAGATGCTCTCACGCATCATTCAATCCACTGGTTTCCAGCTCACGTAGGGTCGGTCGAGGGTGCTCCCCCGAAACTCAATGAGTCTGCTCACGAGGCTGCGCGTGACCTCACCGACCGCGCTTCCTCTACAAGAAGCACCGACTCCCCTCCTCCCTACGGCCACAGGGACGCTCCCGCTACTCACAACGAGATTATTAAATTCTTCTACATGTCTAGAAGGGTCTTTCTACCCCCTCACCCCAAGTTGAATAGGGCGCAAGCCGTTTCGCTTAGGCTTCTGCAGACCAGTACGTATCCGTGTCTGTCCGTTCTCCACGAGGCTTACCCGGACGTGTATCGCGACGACGCCTGCCCCTCCTGCGGGCAGACCTCCACTCTAGCGCACATGCTGTGGGAGTGTGGGTCGACATACCCCAAGTTCATCAAGGAGGAGTGGGACTCGCTTTTGCGTAGCCCCACTCTAGAAAAGCAAATCCTGGCCGTCCAGCGTGCCCGCGACCGGGCCGGTGGGCTAGACCTGCCGGTCCCGACGTGGGACTAGCCGGGTGCGCGACGAGTTCGCGTCCTCGCCGGAGCTACAATAAAGTTTATTCACTCACTCATGTCACGAGGCTGGGTCACTCGATGGGTATATACTTGCCAGTATATATCTTCAACGCGCGCGAAGAACTAGCAATCCCTGGCCTTATAATCAGCAAGTCTGATGACCTAATAAATGGTGGTGGGTGGCGTACGAATCTTTTGCTTTAAAGAAATGCTATCGCTAAAGGTACGTCCGACACTCTCTCTAAAATTTAAAGGTGCGTTACACGTATTCGGCAATGTCTTTATGGATGCACGGGCGGCGGTTCTCTTCGTTATTCTCCAAGTTTTGATTTGAGATACTTCGCTAATAAGCGATATTAACAGCTAAATATAGGTTTACCTCGCCTCACCGTCTATTCGATGGTGCAGCATGCCTGTTTCTTCCCAGCCCACTCAGACGGGTGTGTTCGTCGCTGCAGTAACAACTATACCGCGTTTGCTTGCGAAACGTTGACGCACGCTTTCCAAGGTGTAACAACGCAATCCATGTGGTGCGTCCCCGACTACACATTATGACAACGCGTGCTTACCGCAAATAGAGCGCTACGATGCAATGACGTCTCTCTACTTATTGACTTAGTGATTCGTGGAAATCCGATCGCGTTGCAGCCTTTCACAATTACCATGATGCCAAAGTTGAAACTTTAGTACACAAATGAGCAAAATTCTCAACTAACCAAAGCAGAGAAGCGTAAATATCTCCGTACGGTAAGTTCTGTTTACTAATCAAGTCGCCCGCACTTTTCGTTCGGAAACAGGTGTGAGTGACCTTCTTGGCACCTCTTGCTTTTTTTCGCTCGAAGCAATTCGTACTTCACGCTTCTTCGGAAGACTTCTTTAATCGCATCGCTACGCACATCAATAATATGAACTTAAATGTTGGTAGCCCGAGCTACGGCTTCGCATAAGACGTGGCTCTGTATTACGTTTAAAAACATTCTCGCCCTTGCTAGTATAATACACGCACTGCTACCTTGACGCAGCCATATTCGTCTACATCAAAATTAAGTTATGGGGTGTTACGTGCCATATTAGCAAAGATGTTTTACTGGCTTGCTATTCCGCGGGTGTAGTCTTTCGCTGCCCAATCATTTTCAAGAGACGACGACGATGGCGAAAGCTCGAAGATATGAGATTCCGGAAGCGCGAAGGTAAACTTGTAACGCAACGAAGCGGCTTCATATGACATATTATATGCAAAATAAAAAAGGACAACATCTAGCGCCCGTTCCACGACGTGATGCATCGTATGAAAAAGGTACATCATTTTGCTGTAAAGTGAAATCTCGAAGCAGCAGCTTCCGAAGTCGGTGTGCAAGTAGATTCTCCAGGTATTGCTATTGCTTCGGGAAGATATTGAGTTTGCCTCTCCAAGGTCACACTTACGTAGCAATGGCTGGTCCTCCCTCAAAGAAAGGCGACACACGGCCAGCGTGAACTATGCGATCTTTTTGTTGTTGTTTTTTGTAGCTATCACGCTCATCTTTTTCCAGTTTCCCTCCAGTTCCCTATGGACTGAGCGTTTTACATACACCGGGTTTAACATACTCCCAGTCGATCTTGAAAATCTGGAAAGCCGTTCTTCAAGCCATACATACTGTGTTATGGTGGTGATAGGTGTGCTGGAGAAATGAGAACAATCAGGTGTAACAGATATTGAATACGAAACAATATAGAACCGCTTATTTGGTCACCAGCTGAATAGGATGCATAAAAATGTTACTCTTCTGGGACCCAAGAACACAAATTAAATTAAACTATGTGGTTTTACGTGCCAAAACCACTTTCTGGTTATGAGGCACGCCGTAGTGGAGGACTCCGGAAATTTCGACCACCTGGGGTTCTTACGCGTGCACCTAAATTTAAGTACACGGGTGTTCTCGCATTTTGCCCCCATCGAAATGCGGCCGCCGTGGATTCCGCGACCTCGTGCTCAGCAGCCCAGCACCATAGCCACTGAGCACCCACGGCGGGTTCATCTACATCAAGTAGATTACGCTGTATAGATGGGGTTGCGTCAAAACTTGATCGAGAACACACGTACAGTAGCTCATTTTGGTCGTAATTAATGACAACACAGCTGACGGCTCGCTTTTCTCATGAAATATGCAGTGGCTGTTTGTGCTCAGGGCGTTGCAATGAAGATTAGAGTACAAGGGCCCTATAACTTAAAACTATTCCAATATGTTTTTATTTCTATCTCTTGATCTCAAGCTTGCGTAACCACCGATGCAAGCATCAGGCGGTCACCCGCAGGGTTGTCCGAGCATGCCAATCAAAAGCTCTCCTCGTTCATAGGAGGTCACTTTTGTTTGCTTGAAAAACGAATAACATTTTCTGCAATGACATCTAATTGGCTGACAAGAGGCGAGGAGTACGCTCAAGTGGAGAGGGGTTCGATGGAGCCGAGCCACTGCACTGAAAATCCTTAGCAGGATGAAGAGGATGGTGCCCGCGTCTACGACTGGTCCCCTTTCCCTTTCTTGGCTTGCGGTAGCTTGGCTAAAATCGCGATGGCGTGCAACAGACAGTTAAAAATGCCGCTAAACGGATACCCAGTGAAGAAGAGTTGGCAGAACGATGTCGTAAACGTGCCGAAAGTGCTCGAAAACCTTACACCGCCACGCAAAAAGTGTTATTATACGCAAATAAGCCCATACTCTCCGGCAGGTGCGAGTAGCCAGTGCCTGAGCGATCGACGGCAGCCATCTTTTATTCCTTTCGGAAAGGGGCAGCCTGCGGCTATTGAGGAGAAAATTCAGTTTTGTTCGGCATATTAACGCATCTTTAACGCGTACACATCATTTTGACGGGGTCAGTTTTAACGGTGTTGTGACGTCGCGTGGGGGGCAGGTGAAGTGGGTGCAGCCTGAAAACTTTTGACCAATAAGCGAGGGCTAATGGCGAAAAGGCGTCCAATGAGAAATAACTATTTTTCTTTTGTTCGGTCAAATGATGCATAATCAGTGTGTACACGCCATACCAGATCGGGAGGTATCGCGGTTTTCGCGACGTTGCTTGACAGACAGGTTAAGGGGGGTGGTCCAAAAAATTTATTGACCAATCGCGGAGGGGTGATTGCAGAATTGGAATAGAAAAGATTGGGATTATTTTACGTTATCGCGCGCCAAGTTACGTAAAGCGCACAGGAGTTGGCTTCTAGGAATGCTGAAATTTCCAAAACTCATGAGGCAGAAATTTAAAGAGTTTGCACTGAGTGGTTACTATGACAAGCACAGAAGCCATTGGAAGTCGGCATTTTTGTTAGCTTTGCGGTGATACCTTTGACTACTACGCTGGGTACACTGTAAAAAATTTCCGTAATTTTACGGTCAAACCTGCCGTAAAATTTACGTAGACCGTTCAGTTTCATGAAAAACGGCAGAATTCTACGTAAAAAAACGGACGTGAGCTCTGTTTTTGAAATACGGAGAACCGTCCGTAATTTCATGTGGAGGGCAACTGAGCATGTTAAGAGCGAAAAATCAACACGCAACGAATATAAAGAAAAGACACGGCCCACGTTTACCAGCAGTTACATAATATCACCATGGGTAACGCTGCTTGAACATTATTCATAGGCGAATCGTAAGTACGCACACACAAACGGAAGAGGTTTCAGCGGTGGCGCTGCTTACCACCCTTCATCGCTTCTACACGACGGGTTGCATTTCTCCGCCTCAACAGTACAGAGTGGACAGCGGCTGGAAATGGCGGTGTGCGGTGGTGGTGTACCTGTTGCATTTGGGATTTCACTGAGAGAATAAGAAGGAATCGACGATGGACTGCTACGCAAGTAAGTGATCTAAGTGTCCTTTTTTGTTGTTGGTGCACGTCGCGCGTGCGAAATGCACTGCAATAGCCGGTGACGGGCTCAACTGTGTTGTGTGAACATGCCCTGTCAATGCCCTGTTACGACATTCCCGCTTGGCCATGAGGATTGATAAAGCCGCGGCATTGCGAGTCTGTGATAAATGGTGTAGCGTTTGTTGTGCTGATTTCATATAGAGTACATTGAGACGTGTAAGCAACATCAGCGACGATGTCGTCTGTAGCAGTTCGTTATCGGCTGTATGTGGCAGCTGGCTTACTGACGTTAGCATTCCAGTTTTGCAACGTGTTGTGATGTGTTCTTGGCATTCCAAAATAAAGTGAAGTTACTGTTCCCCTTAGCAATCTCTCACGGCGCGGTGTAACACTATGTTAGCCGTATTCGGCGACGCATTGCATCACAGCGAAATTCTATTTTTCCTTAAGCTTAGGACGCAGTGTGCTTGGCGTGCATAATCGCTGTGTTCATACCCGTAATTGAAAGACTGCTTGTGTATGAAGACCTCATAGAGCATGTTGCATGCGATGCCCCTACATCACAATGAATGGACGGTGTAGCGTGCTTGCTGCCGTAACCTCGTGCGATCTGCAGTGTTAGGTAACATTGGTGTAACACGGTGCCTTGGAACACTTTGGGATCGAGCCCGAGCAATCGTGCGCGATCGCACTTGAAAGTGTGCGCGTGATACCCATTAAGGGTCGCTGGAGAAGAAATTGATTATTTTGCTAGCTGGTAATCGGCATCAGATGTTCCGCGAATTTTTGTTTTTGTTTTGTTTTTACTCCAGACAGCTAGCTACCAGGCTGACTATCAACGTTCTGACGCAATAAGTCAGCATTTAACGTAATCTGGGAGTGGATTGCCACGTAAATTTTGCCCATCTGCGGCCGTAATTGTAAAGCAAGTGCATGTGATAAGTAATTTTTAACGTAACCTTGACACAGAATAGCGGTGCCCAAAAGTGTAATGGACATCCAAAGTTACAAATGTCCCAAACTGGTATAAAAAAATCAAAAGGTGTGTCAACACTGATGTTAAAGGCTGGTTCTAATACTGACTGTCTCTACTTGCGTAGACTAATTTTCAGCATATAGGCATCAATACAATAATTATACTAAAATAAATGTGAGTTATGTAGAGCAAAATGTCTGCTGTTTTGCCGAATAGAAGGTGCTTCATGAAGTCTTTTTTTAAATGAGTTGAACGATACAATTGAAGACACCAAACGATACCACAGCAATCGGTAATTCGGTGACAAGCTTATGTGCAAGAGTATTTGTATATGAAAATGTTTTTGCTTTACTGCGGACGACCGGTCTGAAAATACCTGATATTATTTGCTTCAATTGCAGCTATTGCACCAGTGAAGGATGTCTGTGTGCCGGTTTGTGCTCAGTTTCTCAGCCAGCGGGCCTGAGAAAGTGTGCCACAGCAGTCTGTCTAGTGGTGCTCTTTGTTCTGGTAAGCTGTGCCATTCTATTGTATATCTGTCTTGCATATGCAGTCTTAATAGACAGTGACTGCAAATATTGGTGGAATGACGAGGCCTATGAAAGTAGAGTAATTTTGCAGATGCATTCAAAGGATAATTGATGTTTTTGTTTTCCTGTGGCAACAAATTGGTTCAGTATGAGCACGTCGACTTGAAAGGGATATTGTTTCATACTTGACTTGGTTGCACATATGAGTGGTGTTTGAAAAACACTTATAGTGCCAGAGTTCAAGATTTGAGGCACCAGATAAAACAGGCACCAATAAAATAACTGTTTGTCTAGTGTTGGCTTAATGAGTATGCAACAACACTGCACACTGATCGTTAGCACTGTCATGCATGGGCTCCATGGTAACTAAGATTAGCCACGAATAAGCTCACTGTAAGCTAGTGTTGAGCTAACTACAACAGGTGAGTATGCGATGATGTAATTAAGTGCAACATTGGAAGACAATGTAACAATGTAAAATTATAGCCTGAGCTCGCAGCTGCGTTGCGTGGTCAGGCGACCAAAAGATATGAATATTAAAAAGGGAACGAACAGTGCTACTGCCAGTCCGAAGTGACAGCGTTGTACACAGCAACATATTCCCTTTGTCCTGTCTGTAGCCCTGTTCGGTTCCCTCCTAAACATGCACCAAGCAGCCCAATTCAGAACGGTCCGGCAGGTTGATCTGAATACTTCAATTTGCCAAGCAGGTTAAGTGATGACACGCTAGCACAATGGGAGCTATTCTGAAAGTTATGTCTGCTAGGAAAATGTGTCATGAAGATACTTCACTGCTAAAAATTTGGTGTACAACTGCACAAAGCAGCATCAATAGCTATGTTGCTCCCCCATGTTGTGTCAAAGGTCTGTGCATGTTTTGTGAGATAATGCTTGAGTCGTCGGCCGGTTTGCCCTACATAATTGCGGCTGCAGGACAGTGGGATATTGTGAACAGCACCAACCGTAGTACCTATGAACTCCAGCACATACATTTTTATGTAAACTTCACATGTTGCCCTGGTCCGGTTAACATTTTGTACATGCCCAGATTGCTTGGCACTGAAAATAAAAAGGTAGTTTCAACTCTCTGAGCAATTTGCTTGAATTGATGGTTGCCTTTGTGTACAGATTGCATAACAGTCATAGGCCTTGGCTTTCTCGAAGTTGTCTGACCGGAGACGTCAGCTGTGTTCAACTCCATTAAATGCTTCTTGGCAATGCATGCTAAAAGGCAGTGCAAACGCACTGTTAAAAACAAACATTGTATGTGGTTATGAAAGCTCCCCTCCACGTCTGGGTGGTACCAAGTGTTAAATGCGCTCTCCGGTGTTCCTGTAGCAACAACATGCTTCAGTGTTCAGGTGCACCAATAGAAAAGGTAAAAACACCTTTGAGTGCAGGGAATAGCTCCAGCTCGATGCTCACCACAGAAAATCTTCAGGCCCAGATAGTGGAGCTTGCCTTTCAGTAGTAGTTTTGCTTACTTGAACATGTGTGGCACTTTGTAGGAGACATCAAAAGTTGCTCAACCACTTTAATTGCGACTTTTCACTGCTGAGAACACTGTCAGCTAGTCGTAAAACACTAGCTGCTGTAAGAACCAGCGTAGTAAAGGTATTCTGCTTCATTGGAAACTTTCTAACCTATATGACATGAAGTAAGGCTACTAAAAGGGTTGAGTGATTTGTTTTCTGTCTTCTCTACAGTGCTAGATGAGCTCATGAAAGGGGGAAAACTACATTTCAATAAATGAAGTGCCAACAGAGACAGCACAGTCAGAAAGAACAAAGACAGGACAAGGTGCCACTTGCAACTGTTTATTGAGGTCAAAAGCACTGAATATATAACCATGGGGAGAGGGGGGAAGAAAAAAAAAGAAGCACTGATTATGTGAATGTGCATGTGCAAAAATATGGAAGATATATATGAAGGGAATCATAAGATTAACCAAAATCTAAAACTTATCTAAAAACATGCGTTCATTTCTGTAAATAGTCGGAGACGGTGCCGACACAGGCGTCCCCTCTTTTCTTAGTCTGGTTGGCCTCCAAAAGTTCACGTGCCACAGTGTCTTTGCTTTTAAACATGATTGTTGTATCAAGAAGCCTTGCTTCACGTAATTGCTTATTCTCATTCTCACATGCCTTGCAATGAAGCAGCAAGTTTGAGCCATAACCATTTTTGAGTGAAAGCTTGTGCTCCTGCAGGCGTTCATTAATACGTCGGCCAGTTTGTCCGGTTTACTCCTTCCCACACTTCAGCGGTATGCAGTATACGACGCCTTCTCCGTACTTCACAAAAGGGTTTGTGTGTTTACTAGAACACTCTACTTTCTTAGTCATCATATCCAATCAGATGGCACAAAGTAACAAGTTTTTGGGGCTCGGAAGAAACCACAGGAATTTTGTATTTCACGATGACATGTTTAAGATTATGCGCTGCTTTGTGAGAATACGGTATCACCACTGGTTTAGCTTTCTTTTCCAATGTTTGACCTTCTTCACTGCTTCAGTTTCTTTCTTTTTGCACCTCTTTCAACGCCTCTGAAACTTTGCTCAAAACCAAACAAGGAAAGCCAGCTTTCTTCAACTTCAAAATCTGTTCGTCAAAGGTGTTGTGTGCTTTATGACAGCACATTTCTTTAAGGGTAAATTCAAGGCACATGGTGGCAATCGCACGTTTAACAGTCTTGGAGTGCATAGTCTTATACTGCAACAATTAATTGCAGGGTCGGTATACCGACCTCGTGCCCGCAAGGAATTTCAGCCATATCCAGTGGCGATACCATATTCTCACGAAGTGGCGCGTAATCTTAAACACGTCGCCGCAAGATATAAAATTCCTGTGGTTTTTGCTGCGCCCTGAAAGCTTGCTACTTTGTGACGCCTGATTGGATCTCACGACTCTAAAAGTAGAGTGTTCTATTAAACATACAAATCCTTTTGTGAAGTGTGAAGAAGCGGTCGTATACCGTGGAAGTGTGGGAAAGAGTATATCGGACAAACTGGCCGATGTATTAGTGAACACCTGTGGGAGCACAAGCTTTCGCTGAAAAATAGTTATGGCTCAAACTTGCCACTTCATTGCAAGGCCTGCAGGAATGAGAATAAGCAAGTATGTGAAGCAAGGCTTCATGATACAACGATCGTGCTTAAAAGCAAATACACTGTGGCACGTGAACTGTTGGAGGCCAACCAAGTTAAGAATAGAGGGGATGCCTGTGTCAGCATGCCTGTGTCTGAATATTTACACAAATGAATGCATGTTTTTAGATAAGCCTTAGCTTTTGGCTAATCTTATGATTCCCTTCATCTTCTGTGTTCTCGCGCGTGCGCCTTCACACAAGCAATGCTTCTGTTTTTTTCCTCCCCTTCTCCCCATGGCTATATATTCAGCTGCTTTTGACTCAACAAACAGTTGCAAGTAGCGCCTTGTCCTGTCTTTGTTCTTTCTTACTGTGTTGTCTCTGTTGGCGCTTCATCTTCTGAAAGCTCTGCACCAAGTAGCCCCACAACGTGTTCTACTGGAAAACTACCACTAGACAGTGATCTTCCATTTCTTGACCTCATTGTTTTCTTTGGTGAGTGTCATGTGCACTGCATCTATGCCCCGTCTTTTAAGGAGAGAATTCTGCCTTTCGCATCAATGCACTGTTTGGCTGTGAAGCTCTGTCACAGAAGCACGAAATAGCATCCTCAACAAGTTGAGGAGAACTTCTATACCCAGGTCTAACATTGGCCTACAGTGGTGTGACCACTGTTAGATCACATTCAGAAGGTCAGCCATAGTCTCAAGAAGACTGTTGGGAGAGCTAGAACATTTATTTGTCACGCCAAGCAATCTAGGTTCAAAAAGGTGAATCAGACCAGGCCTTGGCGCAAAGTTTAGCAAGAGGCACATGCAGCAGCTCAACTGTGTGGTTGTTTACAACATCCCGCTGCCCTGCAGCTGCAACTAGGCAAGACAAATAGGCCTAATATTTATTTGTGTGTGTGTGTGTGTGTGTGTGTGTGTGTGTGTGTGCGTGTGTGCAATTAACCAAAAGTCTTAGCCTGCGCTCGTGTTGTTTGGCCTTCTCCCGTCTTTTCGTGTTGTCCCCAAGTAATCAGTCGGTGTCACATTCTTATAGAATTTGCAGTTATGAGATTCATGCTTGGAACATGATCAGAAGCTACCAAATGGATGACATAATCCCTCTACATGTGTTGGTGTGGATTAATGTGTCTCTGCAGTAGGGGTAGGGCATCATATACGCTTGTTTAGCACTTATGCACTTTTGTTTCCAGAGCTTGTGACACAGTGATTCAAGCTATGTCTGTGAAAACAGTGCTGCACATTGCCAGGAAATGTTACAACACTTGTAGGTGAAGCTCGGTGTTGTGAGAGGTTATAGAAACTTGCTTTCAACTTGCTTTTTGCAAGTTTCTTGAGCATTTTTTAAAAATGCTTCTCTAACTCCCGCGTGCATTGTGTTCATGACTCGCTATGAAACTGTCATCAAGTATGTCCTTTATGCCATCCGTTTCTAAAGATTACATGAATATAATTAACCCTTTGAGGGTCGATCTTTTTCGCCATATTCGACCGCCCAGGGTCGATTTTTTTTATTGCAGATTGCAATTCTTAGGGACTTATTTTGAAAAAAAATTACCATAATTTTTCTAGGGTGTCCGTAAAGCGAGAAAAAATTATTTTGTGTTGGTATATATGTACTCTTTATTCATGAATAACAATAATAAAAAAGGAAATAAACCTATAAGAGTAAAAAATTTTAATACATTGTTATAGTTCAAGGCTTTGAAAATGTCCACACGAGAATACTTCGCAAGACTGAAATGTTCCTGCTCTTACACTAATATGTACTATTATGAGCAATATGAAAGGGAACACAGGAACGCGTAGAAAACACCCTCAGACCCAGCTATGTGGGTAATACGCAGCGGCCACCATCGGAAACAAAGTGGAAAGGGGGACGCTGTTCTAACAACTGTTCGCACTCCCGCCATGCGTCTGCAAAGTGCGGAATTTCGCATCGCCAGCAGACAGTGATAACACTGTTCGATATTGCGTCACTCGTAACCTTTTGCGTCGAATCGTTAGAAAAGATAGCACTGTTCCGGACTTCGATATTGATTTATGCTAAACCTTCTAAACCGGGAAAAAATGGTCTTTAAGGGTGAGTTCAAAATAAGTTTATTGGCGCTTGCCGAATATTAAAGAGATATTGAAGCAAATGAAATAAGGCAATAGCGTTATCGCAGCTTATCCTCATCCTTTGTTTTGTTCGTTGGTGGCCTAATAATGCGTCATGCCACCGTCGACTTGAACGACGGCCTCCATTCTTTGAGGCAAAGACGCGTAGAGAGCCTCGATGAATGCGGTATCACGCTGAAGGCGCCTCCACTCATGTTCTATTGCTTCCCATAGTTGGTCGGAGTTCGCCAATTCTAGTGAACTCTTCAAAAGGTTCACTCTCATACGGCCCCAAACGTGCTCCATAATGTTCATGTCAGCACCCTTCGCGCACCACTGAAGTTGCATTACCCCTCGCTCTTCCAAAAGGCGCGCCACGTCCTCCGATGTGTGAACGGGAGACGAATCCTGCTGGAAAAAATAACACCCATCCGGGTGCGGCCCGTTCAACACATAGGGGATCATCTGGTGCTCGAGCAGAGTGCAATACGCAGCACTGGTGAACCTCCCATCAGTTCTCACCAGTGGGCCTAGGCCTGCATGGGAAATCGCCCCCCAGACGTTCACAGACATGCGTCCACTGGCGGCCACCTCCTGGATATTCTGCGGACTAAAGCGTGTGTTTGCGGTCCACCGCACTCTCTTTCGTTGGTCCCAGCGGCTCGAGAACGTGGACTCATCAGAGAAAACTACATACTTCTACCCACTCTCGCTCCAGCTGCGGTGTTCAGTAGCGAACCTCAGCTAAGCCGGTTTGTTGGCTGCGGTGAGCAGAGGTTTCTGTGCGGCGATGCGACTTCGCAGTCCTGCTTCTCTAAGCCTTCATCGTACCATGCTGTCGCTCAAGTTGTTCAAGCCAAGAGCACCTCGAATGTCCTTTGCACTTTGAAATGGTTTGTCCCTGACTGCAGCCACGATGCAAAGGTCTTGGTCGTTCGTTGTTGATCGAGGTTGTGTGCAGTGCGGCGCATCGTTTATGTGTCCTTCGTCTCGGTAAGCCTGGATAATCCGGTTGACCATTTTCATTGGGCGGCTTGTCACGAGAGTAATATTGCGCTGCGTATAACCTCTTTTAGACATTTCTATTATATCTTCCCGCTCTTTAAGAGGCACTCGAGGCATCTTGAGGCTACAAATTAAGAGTTGACTGCTCTGCGTAGGCCACTGCAGTGTGCGACATGAATTTTTCTGAATGAACTTCGTGCAACAAAGTTGCATGAGAGACAGTTTGTCAATGTTCTATTCCTCTGTCGTCATTGGTTCGAGCGTCGCCGCTGTTCGAGGTGCCACTGAGAATCGAGTGTGTCGATTCAAATAAAGAATCGGTTTGAAATACAGGGCAAACTTTTTCTCGGAGTACTATCAAGCGGTTGCACGAAGAAAAAAAGAGAATGAAAGAAAAGAAAGTAAATCTGTGTAAGTCACTGGCGACGACCACCGTCTTATCGGCTGTTGGACGATCCATGACGTAAGCTGCTCCTTTATAGAAATGCCAGCGTGGTGGGAGTGCCAACAGTTAGTGGAAGAGCGCTCTCCTTTCCCCCTTTGTTTTTCACAGCGCCATCCGCGTATCGCTCCGAGTCTGTTTCAAGGTCACGTGTTCCTGTGTTCCCTTTCATATTGCTTATGATAGTACATCCATAGCGTAATCGAACTGTGGGGTTGTGTGCCCATCAAAAAATCAAAACGTGTGACAAACTTCCACTAATCTTCATCTTATCACCAACCAGATGCAATTAGTTTTCACGAGTCTCAAAAAAAGAAAAAGAAAGGAGCAACAGAAGCGCATGCACGGCAGCATCCTTCTATGCGCACCCCTGCGAGCACTAAATGAGCGAGAAACAAGCAGTAGCCTTTTGAGCGACTAGTAACGAGATAGCCATCAGTTTTGCAAGCACAAGAAGCCGAAACCGCCCGAGAAAACAAAACCCAAACCGCCACCCGCCCACGCGCACACCAATGCACAAGCGGTAGTACGTAGACGCGCAGGAGCAAACTAGCGCTATAACAAACCATGCAACGAAAACTGATAGAACGAGGCGTGCAAAAGAAATTTCCTGTATTTCCACATAGTGGCAGCACATGACAGAAAAGGTTAGGAAATTGTTGCGCTTTTTAAACCTACAGACAGCGCCGTAAATATATGGCTTCGACCATTTTTGTACTTCGCGGTGCGGTATATTTACTTCATTGACCCTCGAAGGGTTAAGCAGTCATGCTCCTTGAAACAATTTCCCGTAACAACATTGTAAAATACCACCTGAGGGTCTTGCATCTCTTACATCTGCTGTTTTTCACATCATAATTTAATAAAACTGCATTTAGTAGCTGCACAGCACAGGCCCCATTTTGTTTTATCACACTTCTTTGTCTTTTCTCCCCGTGCCCCAGGTCTTATTTCAACAACTGCTATCTGCAGGCTGTCATAAAATTGCTTCAACATTGTTGACAGATTCCAATATTTTTTTCGAACCATTCTCTCATGTGATCTAAAGAAAATTAACTTGATTAGCCTGACATGAAGATGAATTCGAAATAATTTATTTATTGTACTTGCTTGGTAGCACTGAAATGTTTCTTTAATCAATATAATACTTACAATTCACCTTTGTATTGCTGGGTACCGGTAGAGATATGGTTGGTTATTCACCAGAAAGGATCCCGAATTTTCCACCTTCTTAGTGTACGTTAGACACTCACTTGTTGCACTTCACAAAGAGCAACTTGTGGTTGCTAGGAAATAAAGGTTTACTGAGAATTTTCATGCATCCAATTTGATTCTGTGTACTAGCATGTTTGTATTAGCATGTATTTCATAGAGTTGAGGCTCCATAAAAGTACATTCTGTCATTCAATGTCTGACATGGTTAAGCAGGTTGACCATATCTTATTAGAACTTCCTATGTTGTGGGGCACTTGTTTGCAACTTAAATCATGTGGTTTGGTGCTGTCAGTGTAAGCCTAATGTCGTTTTTTGTTCTCCCAGGAAGGACGCAAGCATTGCTGAGGAGCCATTTGACCTGCCGCCACACTAATATTGTATTTGGTAAGGTCTATTACAGATCTTATTTCGTGTAGTATGTGCTATAATTGTGTACAATATGTTCAAAACTTCAGTAAGTGGGCTGTTCGACAACAGGTGTTTACAAATTAATAATTATAAAAGGTGTTCAAGGTCATTAGTGATACAATTGCTGCTCACTGCTGAATTTTTTTCCGAATTAAATGATGAGCCATCCAGCAAGTGCGGCTCTCCTGGCTAATTATACAAACTTTCAAATACGGTTAATTTTTTATCACAAGTGTACAGCAGTCGGGGACAACTGTTCACAGCGACAATTTCATAATATTTACTTACATGCATAAGTGAGTCAAAGGTCAGGTGTACTTATGAAGTTTTATGAAACAAGTTCATCATCATATTGCTTACTTCATTGAAAAGTTTTTCGCGGAATTCTCACTTCTATGAACAGATCAACAGTTGTCGAACGATGGTCGTCTCTATAGCCAATGTTTGGGCAAGAGGCTTGTCTTCAGTGCACTAACAAGAGACTTCTTTGCCATGCAGCTTGAGCTGATCAGTATGAAGAGATTACATAGGATAGGAACACAAAGCATTAGTGGGCCTCTTCGGTTATCAGTCCTTGACAGTCCTGGACTGCTTAGCACTGCTGTCCCGCATTCGATTTTCTCAATCAGCTTCGGAAGCCCCATCCACCAGTCCGAGAGCAGCTAGTATCGCATTCGTTTTACCAGAAGTCACAGACTCTGCGGACTCTCAGAGCTGTCAGCAGATATTTGTTCAGACATATGCAAGTAGCTAGCAGACGGTGGCTGTCTTGAAAAGATGCACGCGGGCTTGACGCCATGTTTTAAAAGAGGCTGTGTGTTTATGTGTACTTTGCGCGTTCCAGACAGCAAATATCATGCACTCAGCTATTGCTTCCGTTAAATCGATGCTTCGTGTGCCATAATGCGAGGTTTTCATGAGTGGTCTAATTGCTGCAACCTTAGTCCTTGTGTTTTTTAAGACAAAGCACAGTGATCAGGCGCAAATGCTTGCTTTTCTTGATGTGTTTCGTGAAATCTGTAATGCTCATTGCTATATGCATAGTAAACAGGTAGATTTCGCTTTTCAGATGAGTGAAACTGGTGGACGAGGAAACATATCATATTGCATGTAGATATTTCATGCTGGTAGCTGGCGTGGCATACAGGGTGTTTCACGTAACTTGAGCCAAACATTGAATATATGCAAATGCCACGTAACTGGACAGAACCAAGGTAATGTTGTTTGCCCTCGCTTCGAGATACTCATATTTTTTTCATTTTGCCAGATTAAATAATTAGTATTCAGTAATTAATCAACTTCTCAAATATTATGATTAATACATGCTACATAAAAGTGTTTTTCCTAGCGTGAAAGAAGCCTGCAAATACACACTAAATCGATGCGTGACTGTCCATTCGCAGCACTTTGCGTGTATTCGCGAGCTTCTTTCTCGAAAAAACACTTCTACGCAGCATGTCACGAACAACAGAAAGCTGTATGGGGAGCTTTTCATGTTGCTCTCCAATTTTCTCATGGACACTTCTAATCTAATTATAATATTTGAAAAGTTGATTAATTAACGAAGATGAAATATTTATTTTGGTGGAATGAAAAAATATCTGAGTATCTCCAAGTGACGGCAAACAACATTACCTTGGTTCTGTCGAGCTACGTCACATTTGCATATTTTTATTTGGCTCAAGTTACGTGGGACAACCTGTATAATCAGAGCTTCACCGATTGCTGTTGACATGTGTGCTGATCCCTTCTGTTAACCAAATTCGAAATTTTGCTTTTGGATGTGCAGGATTAGTAGACAGTGTAGACGTGCTCTGTCCTAGACGCACGTCAGGCCTTCAGTAGACGGTTTCACGTGCTTTGAGGATATCGGCCTGTGCTTTGTGGGTGAACAGTGATGTGGCACAACCGTGTTTTTGCTTATTTTTGTGTGGCAATGACACTTAAATTTACAGGAAATGAATGAGCTGGCTTAAATACAGCAGTTAAGGGGCCCGAAGAGCGAGAGCACGATGTAAACTGAGCTTTGTTAACATGTTCAATGTGCTCAGGCTGCGATTCCATTATGCAAGCTTTATGGTTGTGTCGGCGACATGGCCTCTGAGACTGCACCATTTTGATGACGACGCTACTGAATTTGCTGGGTAGGGTGCTATCCACAAGTAGCTAAAAGCACGAGGTCACGAGATTGAATCCCGTCCACGGTGGCTGCATATCAATGGGGGCAAAATATGAAAACACCCATGTACTTAGATCTAGGTGCACGTTAACGAACCCCAGGTGGTCGAAGTTTCCGGAGTCCTCCACTACGGCTTGCCTCATAATCAGAAAGTGGATTTGGCACGTAAAACCCTATTAGTTTAAGTAGCTAATAGCAGACAACAGCAGCCAGGAGAGCGGCTTCCAATCACGGTGCTTTCAAACAAAACCTCGGACAGTCCCAGGCAGCGGGATCACATGACTGTGATGCGCCCTTCTGTCAATGCTAGCCAGACCAGAAGCCGCAGGTGGTTTGCGGACAGTCTGGGACTGCATAATTGAAGGGGCGCAGTGCTCTCACATACATTATGTCCACTGCGGCACGAAGGCCTTTCCTAGTAATCTGTAAATATATATGGCTTGCGCCAACTGACTCCATCCTATGCTTGCATATTTACAAATTTCGTCATGGTGCCTAGTTCTTTACCGTCCTCAAAAGCGCCTTTTTTTTTAATTTATCATGCATATCATTTTTTGGCGTTCCGTTGCTTGTTGAGCAAGCCTTCATTCTAAAGCTCCATTTTTATCATGCCAGGTTTCAGTCTCTGTTAGTTTTAGCACAATGCAATGATGGTACCTTTAAGACTAATGGTAAGCTATAGATGGTGACTCAGTAATGTGTGACTTAAGTCTTCTAAACAATTTATAGTCTTTAAATTTTCTTCTACTGATCCAGGACTCCTGTGACTAATTGCCTTAAGTAACATACTTCATTGCCTTCTTGCCCTAGAAAATATAACTGGTGCCTTCTTGCAGGCCTTTAAAGTGGCAACATGTGTACTGCAGACAGTAGGGCATGTTCCGAGCCTGGCGACAATGAAATTAACCTTAGTTTTCCAAGAAAAAAAAAGGTGTCTCTGCAAAAAACAATATAGAATGACCTGTTTAGTTAGAAGCATTTTCCCTGGATTTTACCGAATCTGCATTTTGGATAGACCCGAAGGAAATAGTGTTGTCGCTGCGGCTTTAAAAATATTTTGTACCAGACTGCAGGCCAATAGCATTAATTCCAACCAATTACCTCAGAGTATCCCCACTATGGTATAAAGAAGGAAAATTTTGGAACGAAACATTGCACAAATTGACCAAAGTTTTTTTTCTTTGCATTTACTAACAGCGCAGAATTTGGCCATCTTGTTGCCATGAGTCGTAGAAATTTGAGCAAATAGCTCTGTCCTCATTGGCTCTCAAAATCTACGGGAAGTGCTCATGTTTAGGCATGTTAATGAATTACTCTACTTTAAAATTTTTTAGTAGAGGCTGGATTCATTTCAGAAATTTCCCGAATTAAGCGCATTCACATGAAGCAATGCAATCTGGAAAAATATGTTGCATTATTTGTTTCGTTATGGGATTGCAAGTCAAGAAACGGACAGAATAAATAGTACTGCCTGCCAGAGCCATGTATGGGGTCCAGGCATAATTGCAGGCTTCTTAACAAAAAGGGCAAATTTTTCGGTGAACACAGTGCAATATTATAACTTTTTATGAAGCTGGGAAGGGTATGTTGATGCATTCACGACCGTAACTTTCAATTTTCACTGCTTGAGTAAAAAGAATATTACACATTGGTACTTCTTCCGTGACAACAAACCATATCCGAAAGGGGCTGACAGCTGTCGTGACACAGTTGTGGTGCAAGCATGGTTTTTTGTATTGTTGCTATTGTTGCTATTCTACCAGCCTGTCAGCTGGACAATATCTTTGGCTTGCTTGTTCTGCGTCGGAAGTAAACAACATGCATGGTTTGCGCTTGTTTCAAGAGTGCTTCATTGTTTTGGGAAACAGTAAATTCTGCAAGGTTGTTTAATGGAGCAGTGAAAGTTGAAAGCTATGGTCTGCAGTATGTGGCCATGGCAGCTCTACCTAAATATGGGAGATGTAATCTCCAAATGTCATAATGTGCACGTGACATCTTTGGCTGTTCCAAGCAAACCATCAATTGACTTGGGTCCTTTCTATTTGAAGCTTTTTATGCTATAAGGCTACGAATGAATATATATCAACATGGCTGAGTCTGAACCATTTCTTTTGACAAGAGCACTTGTAGTGACAGTTGTGAATACGAAATCATTGTTTATCTGAGTAACAATAGCGATGATGATAGTAAATAATTGAACAGCCTTAATTGATTGGTGCTTCTTTCTTTTCAGGCAAAGCCGAAGGCCTCTGCAAGCAGCCAGTCATTCCAAGTCTCAACCAATCCTTCCTCTAGTCAGCCAATTTCTAGTGTCTATGCGGAAAGGACTTGCGCAAGAGTGTACACGGGACACTAAAAAAGCGACAAGGACAGGCGTAAACTTCCAACCGGTGTTCATTACAAAAAGGTATGTATATGTACTCTTGCACACTTGATCATAATCTGTTACAATCGTGCAAGTCAACATGGTCATCACAAATAAACGAGTGCACCAAGGCCTAAGGCGGCTTCCCGCATACAGACCCCAGATATTCAAATTCTTTAACAGTCAGTGCTACATATAGGGATGGCTTGCTAATGCAGTTGCATTCTGCAATAGCCGCTGCCTCACTGATGAGTCTAGTGTTTTCTTTCACACTGCTTGCTATTATTTCTGTTTTTAAAACAGTCGATGACATCTGCATTGGGAGCAATGGATTCCAAGGAAACCTTCTTTCCCTTTTTGTACTTTCCGATTATGTTCCTGTAGTCTCAAGTTTAGGGAACTTCCTATTTGTCCCACGTAACGCTGCCCGCAGGAAAGAGGTATGCTATACACTATTCCTCTTGAGCATTTGATGAAACCCTTTCTGTGCACAATGTTGCATAATTTTGATTGTCTGCTGACAGGGCTGGTTTTGGCACATAACTCAGCTTGCGGGGCGTGGAAAAAATGACCAAGACTGCAGTCCTTTGGCTTATTTTCTTTATTTACACCTATGTGATACTGTTCGCAGGAATCTAGCAGTCATCCCATACATTCACGCTATCTTGCATAAACTAAAGAAAATAGGCCAAAGGGCGGGAGTATAGGTCGTTTTTCCCGCACCCAACAAGTTATCTCAGTTATGTGCCAAAACCAGCCCTGTCAGCAGACAATCAATTTCATGCAACATTGCTCACAGAAAAGCTTTCGTGAAATGCTCGGGGGGAGTAGTGAATAGCACACCTCTTTTCTGTGGGCAGCGTTACGTGGGGCAAATGGGAAGGTGCCTAAATATGAGACTACAGGAACATAATACAAAAGTACAAAAGGGAGAGAGGGTTTCCTTTGAATCCACAACTCCCAATGCAAATGTCATGCACTCTGAAAAAACAGAAATAATAGCAAGCAACGCACAAGAAAGCACTACGCCCATCATTGAGGGGGCAGATATCGCATAAGGCAACTGCGTTAGCAAACTATCCCTAGCGTTGACATTAAAGAAGTTGCATACCTGGGGTCTGTATGTGGGAGGCCGCCTTAGGCCTTGGGGCGGCTTTAGTGTGCTCTTGTAACTGATTATGATCAAGTGCACAAGAGTATATATACATGCCTTTTCGTAATAAACACCAATTGGAAGTTCGCACCTGTTCCTGTCACTTTTTTAGTGTCCCGCGTTCACTCTTGCGCTGGTCACTTCAGCATGGAATACCAACTAGCCCAGTCTCACACCCTGCTTTTTTCAGTAAAGCAGAATAAACACAGGTTTTTTCAGATTCAAGTGGCTTGTTGTTTCTCGAACACAAATCTGTATGTATGCTGTGTACATGTTGGGTGTAGAACTCAAGTGCAACATGACAACACTGACACGAAGAATAAGCGGTGTAGAAAACAATGACACTAGGAGGAAACATGCAAACACAGCACGTTCTGTGTGGTGTATTTCCTGTGTGCTATGATTTCTGCCCCATTTCCAGCTATATCTTAAATGATGTTGCACATTATCCACATTGTAATGTACGACTTGGGTGGTTCATTGCCCAAAATAACTTATTCCAATGAACGAAACAATTTGGCTCGAGAACACGAGCATTCAAGTCCCCGTTTCTTCATTACCAAAGTACGGTCATGTACTATAATCGCAAGTACGGGGCTCAATTTACAGCATTTCCGTTTTACAGAACTCACCGTTTTTCTTATTTGCAAAATACGGTCAATTCTGTGATCACAACTACGGAGCTCACCGTTTTCCATTTAACGGAAATAATTTTTACGGCCTGTCCGTTCTACGGAAACACCGTTTTCCATTTAACGGAAATAATTTTTACGGCCTGTCCGTTCTACGGAAACACCGTTTTCCATTTAACGGAAATAATTTTTACGGCCTGTCCGTTCTACGGAAAGACGGTTTTTCATTTAACGGAAAAGTGTCCGGCAACGTTTTACCTGCAACTTTGACCGTAAACTGAAGAAATTTTTTTTACAGTGTACCCACTTTGCATACGAATTTACTTGATGCTTTGTTTTTGTTGTTGTTCTTATTTGTTGCTGCGACAGTTTGGCTGACGTAGTGAATCACTTTTCGCCACTTACATCTGACAAGTCAAGGCGTCACGATGCACGTTGGACGGACTGCTACACGCGCTGTACCATCGGGTCATGGTTTAATGAAGTTTCTTGCGCCGCTCTTAAGTGCGCTAGAGAGAATGTGTCGAAACAGTGGAATAAAAGTGCGTATGAGCCGACAGCGCATTACACCTAGCTGTCGAGCGTCAGTGAGGACATGTCACAAACACTTCCGAAAATATTCTGAGAGAAAAGAAAAAGAATTTAAATGAGGAAATTAAAATTATGTAGATCCGACGCAATGTGGGAATCGATGTAAGTGAAGCGTTTTGTGCTAGTTGCTTTGATTGAGGATAATTAGCGTTGATGTTGACGGGGAATGCTTGATTTCCTCAACTTTCAGTCGAACCCGACATCGGTGAGTTGATGTTAAACGATACCTTGTGTGCACCAGTGCTGTTTGTCTGCGTACTATAAACAGAACACGCATTGTTGTGCACTCTTTTTGTTAACCTCGGAGAGAGTTGAGCATTGTCATTGCCTCACATGGCACATCGAATCATGGCAGAAGCATGAAACTTGAAATGGATTACCCGGCTGTACATACCAAAACAATAATCGGATTTCGAGGCACGATGTAGTTTGACACCATTTTGACACCATAGTGTTATTTAACGTGTTCTAAAATCTAAGTGGAACTGCGTTTTCTATGTCGCCCCTGCCGAAATGCGGCTGCAACTTTCGTCATCAAATCCGCGACCTCGAGCGATGCCATAGCCACAAAGTTACCGCGGCGGGCACAGAAGTGTTGATTTGATATGCGACCGCTACCGTAGTGTCGAATGGACTCTGCGGTGCGCTTTTTTAATGCGGCTCTGCTTCTTCACGCCCTGCACGAGTTGTGCGTTAGACATACTTCCGCGGTGTTTATTTTTGAGAAATATCAGAAACGTACCGTGCCGCACCTTGCACCTAAGTTTATCCAGTTTTCCTGGAACCCCTCTCGTGCTGTAGTAGTAGTGTTTCCTTGCCTTCTCACGTCGCCTTTTCGCAATCCCCCTCCCTCCCACCCCCTTTCGTATGGGAATGGCCTCTTCTCCCCCATCCTCTCCAAAGTTCTATCTACGCCCCCTCTGGGCTCACACCTTAGTAGTAAAGTAAGCGCTGCAGTTTCTGGAATGATTGTGGAGGGGTCACGGATAATTCAGCTGTCAAGAGGGGGTTGTGTTGACCAGGGAGCTCCAGAGGGCATTGTCCCCATTTGACGCGGCGGTCCAAACAAGTCACTCGCGTCGTTACACCGGAAGCGTAGCGCAGGAAGGACGATTGACAAATACCAGACGGGACAAGCGCCAACTTTCAACACTGCGTTTATTGCGGAACAGTAGCATATACACGCAGCTGATTCTGCTAAGGGAAAGAAGGACATACGTAAAAGGCTTGAAAAAAGCGCCACATGCCGTCAGGCCATGGATTCAAGCTCTGTAGTAGATGATGGCACAGACGGCCCGCTGACGCATAGATCACCTGTTCGTGCAATCTCGCATGATTCCTTAATTTCTCTTGTCAGGTCGTTGCGGTGCCGGTACGAAATGACCGTCTTATCGAACAACGGATGGCAAGGTGGTTGTGTAACACACTTTTTACAATAGGCCGCCAGATGACCGCCTGTGGAAAGATTGCCCACTTTATTACTGTGCTCTTGGAGAGGCACATTCAAACATCTTCCCGTTTGGCTAATGTAGTACCTTCCACGCGAGAGTGGAATTTTGTGTACAACCCCTCGCCTGCAAGGCACGCAGGCACATCTGTGTTTTATTGTGGATTCAGGCTTCCGCGTTCGAGTAGGTCAGCTCTTTTTTCAGACGCTCAACAGCTTTTTTTGGCACATGAATATCTTCATCTAGAAATCCACAATAACGTTCGGGGGTTTCCGCACGGCCAATTCTATGTAAGAAATGTTTTTGTGTAGGCAGTGGCTAACCTTAATCGATGAATAAGGGTTTCCACATTTCTCTCTAATGGCAATGAAAATTTGAATTCAATGAATGGATCAATACCATACATATCCAAGGTCGTAGAATTCTGGTCAAACCACGTATTTCTAAACATATTGAAAGACGTTGTCGTAATAATGCAGCGTAAATCATTCTTTGATAATGGGAGCGGAACCACATCAACTTTGAGGTGCGCTTGTCGTGCTGCTTACTCGGCTGCTGTGTTGCCAGGAATGTTACAATGCCCTGGCATCCACTCGAATGCTATTTCCTGGTTCGCTTGGCTTGCCTTTATGAAGTCTTCAAGTGTTTCGTAAATGTCGAATTGCTGCAGCAGGCGAACAGATATGAAATTATAATGTAAACGTGCCAGTTTTCTCCCTGGTGCTTAGACCACGTGCTGTCGGTGACACCTGTACTGCAAGCACGTGATCGGGCTCGAGGTTCTTTGATTGTGACTCAAGAGGCCGCTCCGAATTTTGGTGAATTATCAATTCACCAAATTTTCTTCGCATGTACAGTTTTCGGATAGGCTCATGACGGCTGCATACGGCATGCGGTAAGAACGTATACCGCCAAGAGGTATGCAGTGTTTGATTGATGGGTGTAGCTCTTATGCCTGTGTAATGAGAAAATAAAATACTGCCTCTCTCGGCGTCAGAGTCGAAGAAAAGTGGCCCGCTTATCGTAATAAGTAAATCACCGTCCCAAACCTGACCCCTATTCTCAGTGCACCGACAAGGGCAAGCACCATCCTCATCCCGTCTTTTTACAGCCCCCCCCCATATTTTTTTTTTTTTTTTTGCGAAGGATCTTCACTTTACCGCTGATTCCCTGGTACTAGGTTATTCACGTTCTCCGCAAGGGCGTGGGTAAGGGTCACTTACGCATACATAAAAGCGCGTTATAGGATATTGTTGCTGCCATGGAGAAGACGAGTGCCCATGTCCGAACGCTGGCATCAGCGACATTCTTTTAATAACTCCTTACAACCCTGCTTAGTATTCTGTGGCTAGACCATTTGAAAAAAAAAACACACATTCTGTGCATGCTCCCGATAAATATTTTCACACCTAAATACTCGCATTGACAAACTAGTTCAATAATGTATTGTTCCCATTCACCAGCTTCTCCTTTACAGATTCTAGAACTCGGGACATTCTTCTACTGTGCAAGTATTCGGCGGTGCTGAATCCTATCGAATGGAAAACAATAGAATTCTTGGGGGAACAGGAGTCGGGTGTGGTGGAACTGCACGGGAGCGACTGGAAATGTTCATAGTAGTTGCACTGCTTTTGTTTCCCTTCCTCGTTGGGAGGAGAGGGATCGCGCTTGGTGGGCAACACGCGCACGGCCGCCACATTTTGATGAGAGCGGAATAAATAATTATGCGAATACCATCGACAAATGACAGCCAATATAAGCGAGCAGCCCAAACGAACGAGCCAGCGACAGTCTCTCTCCCCGTCTCGTTGTCGCGAATCCTCGCCACTCGCTTGCGCAAGAGTACGAACCCTTTCTCTCGGCACCTTAGTTGGAAATAGCTTGCTGCTGGGCTGGTCTTTTCAGGGTGTAGAGTAAAACTTAAAAAAAAAAGCGCGAAATATTATTCAGATCCGACATACTTTGGGAATCGATGTAACCGAAGCTTTCTAGTCTGGTTGCTTTGATCGACGATAATCAGCAGCGAGGTTGACGGCGAAAGCTTAATGCTAATTGATGTCAAACGTTACCTGGCGTGCAACACAGCAGTTTGTCTGCATAGTACACAGAAAGAACGGGGAGGGGTGTTTGCTTGAGGCGTTATTGTGCACTATATTTCATAACTTACGTGAGCGTTGAGTATTGTAATTGCCTCACTAGGCACATCGCATCGTGGCCGAAGCATTAACGTTGAATTGGATTGCTCGGCTGTGCGTCCCAAAATCATAATCGGATTATGAGGCGCGCAGTAGACGCGGACTACGGATTAATTTTTGACGCCGTGCTGTTCTTTAACATGTCCTAAAATCTTATTGGAAGTGCGTTTTATATTTCGCCCCCTGTCGAAATGGAAATACCGCGGTCTGGATCGAATACGCGACGTCAAGCGATGCCATCGTCGCAAAGCTACTTCGGCAGGCAAAGAAGCGCTGATTTGTCGTGCGACCGCTTCCGTATTGCCGCCGGCACCATGGGGTGCGCTTTAACAATGCGGCTCTGCTTCTGCACGCCCTGCGTAATTTGTCCGCTTGAAATATTTGCATGCTGTTTCTTTTCAGAAATAGCAGAAACGTACTCTGCCGCACTTTGAACATTAGCTCATCCAATTTCCCCACCACCGCTGTCGTATAGCAGTGGGGTTTGCTTGCCTTCTCCCGTCACTACCCCCCCCCCCTCCGCCCCCGCTTGTATCGAACTGCCGCTTCTCCTCCCACCTCTGTACAGTTCTATGTAGGTTCTGTCTGGACTCGCACGTTAGCAGAAAGGGAACCGCTGCAGTTTCTGGAATGCTTTTTAGGGTGGTCACGGGTAATTACAGCTGTCAAGAAGCTAATGTGAAGATGCCCAGGGAGCTTCGCAGAACATGTGCACATTCGACGCGGTGGGCCCAAACAAGTTTCTCGCGTCGCCTTTCTTCCTGACTCGCCTCTAACATGCATACACATAGTCTAACCTCTTCCCCTCCCCCGCTCGATGCGGTGTGCCAGACAGCAATGGCAGCAGTGGGAAAGTCGAAGGAAGAAGCAAGCTTCAATTTCAAATGTTTTTTTTATTCACCTGAGCAGGGGCTACGTTGAATATGTAGCGAAAACACTTTCAACGGAACACTGGCATAACGTTGTATTGTCCCCATTCGGCATCTTCGACTTTACCATCCCACAAACGCACACACCCAACTTCTCTGCTAGTGTTTGCTACTGCTAAGGACTACTCAATTGCAAGAAGAGCTTAGCTGGGTCAAAAGGAATGAGCCGTGGGCTATTTCAACAACAGGGAAGTATAGGAATACATGAAAATGCATTTGTGTTCGTGCATCCTCCTTGGTGGAGAATGGAAAGGGTTGATGCATCGCATTTGAGACAAATGCCTGTAGACAGGAGGTTTTTCGTTGAACAGTGTTACATACGCTCGAAAGTAAATATTGCTCGATGAGCGCCACTGTGAGAAGTTAAAGGGGATGGCAGTTGAGTGTTCCACTGTCATGCCGTAATCATCGAGCAGGGCTTTCTGGTCCTTCATGCAGGCGTAATTCGTACAAAAACAAAGTATCGAGTAATTTGTTATGCAAATTGGATACCCAGTGTAGCAATCAGATGTATCACCGCGAAGATAACGAAAATGCCACATTAAAAAGGCTTCTGTGCTTGTCATAAAAACCACTGAGTACCAACTGTCTAGATTTCTGGCTCATGGTTTTTGTAGATTTCAGCATTCCTAGAAACGAATTACTCTGCGCTCTACGTAACTTGAACTCTAACCTTCATTGTAACGCGCTGAACAAAAACAGCCATTCGATGTTTCATTAGAAAAGCGAGCTCTCAGCTGCGTTTAGAGACTAAATGCCGTCAAAGGTATCTAATGTTCGTGCGTTCTCGATTACGTTTTGGCAGAACTCAGTCTATACATCATAATCTACTTGATGTAGACGAAGATAGTAGCATCAAGGTAGCAGTGCGTGTGTTGTACTGACAAGAGTAAAATGCTATTAAACATAAAACAGAACCACGTCTTATACGATAGCGTAAGTCGCACTGCCAACATCTAAGTTTATTTTAGTGATTTGCGAAGGGATGACATTAAAGCAGTCTCCCGAAGATGCTTCAAAAATGAACTGCGGTGAGCGATAGAAGAAATGGTACAAGGGTTACTCGCTCCTCTTTGCAAACGAGAGATGCAGGCGACTTGACGAACAGATCAACGGAACTTACCACACAGAGAAGAGTCGCGCTTGTCAGCTTTAAATCGCTAAGGATTTTGTTAATTTGTGTATTGCAGTTTCGACTGACATCTTCGTAATTGTGAAATGCTGCAAGGCGATCGGATTTCCACAAAGGAGTTAGTCGATAGGTAGGGAAGCGTCATTGCATCGTTGCACTGTAGTTGGGATAAGCACGCGTTGTCCTAGTACGGGGTCGGGGAGGCACCATATGGATGGCGTTGTTATTATACCTTGGCAAGTGCGAGTCAACGCCATGGAAGCACACGTGGCAGTGGTTACTGCAGTGACGAGCACTCCCGTGAGAGCGGGCTGAGAAGAAGCAGGTACGCTGCACCATCGAATGGACGGTGACGCGAGGCAAACCTATATTTAACTGTTAATATTGCTTATTAGCGAATTTGGAAGATAACAAAGAGAATTGCCGCCTGTGCATCAATAAAGACAATGGCTGATACGTCTAATGCACCTTTATCTGTTGGAGGGAGTGTCGGACGTAACTTTGGCTACAGCATTTTTTTCACGCAGGAGACTCGTACGCTCACTGCTACTAATTATCAGGTCATCAGACAGGCAAGATGTAAGGCCAGTTATTGCTAGCTTATCGCGTGCATTGAAACTCTATACTGGCAAGTATGTACCCATCGAGTGATTCCGCCTGGTTGCTTAAAGGCCGCGTTCGCTACACTGCTACGCTTTCTTTTGTAAATCCTAAGTGTGAAAAACAATAATGAAAAAATGAACACCTCCTATGTACCCAATCAACGTGATGCAGCAGTTCAGGCCGTTTCCAGCCGACCACCACATGGCACGCAAATAATGGAGCAATTTGGAAAATCAGAAGCAATAATGTTTATTACGCACTTTAGCAGTACAGGCATATATTCAAAGTAGCTGCTTCGACGTTTAGCGCACATGGTCATAAGCTGGATAATCCTTGCGCACTATTGAGCGTATCGTAATATGCACAGGGTCGACTGATCCACCGGTTACCCCAGGCCTATGCGCCACTGATGTTACCACCCCCGAGGCGCCAACATGGAGGTCTCGGTTCCGAAGAAGCATTCCTGCAGGTGATCCTGAAGTTCTCCAAGCTCACCTTCGAAGGGGCAGCCCCAGCCGGCATTATAGCAGTACACCGGCAGTGCCATAAGATACTCCAGAGGGAAGTACAGCTCGACGAAGTCTTCCTCGGCGAAGGGTTTACCGTCGAGGGGACACGAGCCGAAACGGTGCGTCTCTTCGAAGCTGCCGCTCTCGCTCCGATGTGGATTACTTCCGCTATCACAAGCGTCTTGGAGGCACAAACCACACAACGTGTGACAGCAGGGAAGCAGCACAGCATCGGCCGCAACCACCGCGCAGTTCACGCAGACGCGCACCCACGGGAACGGCTGCTCGAAGGTGATGGGTCGTTCGTTCACGAATGGGCAGTTGAACCCTTGCAGGGTGTACGTGGTCGCTTGCATGCTGTAAGCGTTATCGCGGAGATCCTCGGAAGACCCAGATGACTGCAACGGAGAACCAGGTTGCCGGTCTGCCTGGTCTGAGTCGTCGTCGTCTCGAGCGGTAGTCAGGTCGCAGGGTCGGCGATGGACAGGTTCTCCGTTCCTCTCTGGTAGTTGAGGCTCACTAGGTGGTTCGTGGCAGCCGAGTTTGAAGAACGTGCCTTTCTCGAAGCTATTGCTTGCAAGACGATGGGGCAATGATGGGCGCCTCACTGTATTCGTCTACGGCCAGCAGCAGGTCGTCAAGGTTGTTTGCTGCGAGGATGTGCGTGACGTCACGTCGGTCTCACTCGGACGAGCTGAGAGACGAGAAGAGTGTCGCCGAGATGCACACTGTCTTTTATAGCCTGGTAGGTGGGGCCTCCCTTCGGGGTCGTGATTGGTCACAAGTTGTTGGAGAGTGGGTTCGAAGAATTATCGAATCACTGGACGTTCTTGGGGCAGCAATGGGAGAAAGGCGGCAGCAGAGAGAGAGGGGGTGGGAGATGGACGCCCACCGTCTTCGCCGAAAGAGGGGTGAACTTGTCCACTGTAGGGAAAGAGGAATTTATTCTTCGTCTGTGAGCGCAACAACTAGACAAAGAAGAAAAGAGACATTGACCGTTCACGAACATATTCCAACACTTGATTCTCGGTACTTGGAGAAAAAATGAATGTGAGATATAGCATTTGGCCTAACCCTGTCCGCATAGCTCTCAACCAGCTGCTCCCACGTGACAATAGACTAAGTTATTGACACCCTTACAGCTACGGTGCTTTCAGCAGATGTCGTTAGAATAATGGTTCTGCATTTTTTAACTGGTTGCTATTACACTGCATGTGGTAAGTGCTAATTGGCCAGGCTGTTTAAAGGCGGAAAGCTCTTGTAAACAGAAGCACTAGTCAAATATTTATAAATATTTGACTAGTGCTTTGACTAGTACTAGTGACTAGTGCGTAGGTTAACCCAATATAAATATTGGGTTAGCCAACGCCATCACTTACACATCGTGGCCGCGGAAGTGCTTATATATATTTATATATATATATATATATATATAACAACAGCAGCGGTGCACGCAAGGTAACGTTTATTATCAACGCACTAAGCGTTGAAGAAGTTAGGCTTTCGCTGCCGACATCCTCGCTAATTATCGTCAATCAAGACAACCATTGCAGAAAGCTTCGCTTACATCGATTCCGACAGTGCGTGGGAATTCCGTAACTTTTCATGTGAAACAAGTTTTGCTTCCGTATTTATTCCCATTTCCTTGTATTCTTTTGGACGCCCCCAGGCTGAAAATTCATACCTTGAGATTTGCAAGGACAAACGCGGACTTCGATTGGACCTCCTTTGATGCACCTGTATGACAGTTTAGACGTTTAGATCAAATTACTGTGAGCCCGGTAACTGGCGCCTTGATCTCATTCAGCATCTTGGCATTTACCATACCTGTTATGTGCACACCCATCTACTATGCAATGGTTTGATATTCCTAAAAGCTGATGAATGGCACTGTACAATGCATCTCGGTCGCCTAGTGTGGGGAACTATGAGGAAAGTACATTTGGGTGTGATTCCCGGAACGGCTTCCTGCTCGCCCTTCCTTTCTGGTTGGGAAAGGGGAACGTAGGTCCCCACGTGGTGCCGAGAGTGTTTTGTCGAAGAGCAGCCTTGCCTGGCAACCGTGATACATTTCGCTCGATATGTGACACTGTTAATGTCAAACGGGACGGGCACATCGTCAATCATCGACGACTGAAGACGCATAACTGCACCAACGAGGCGCGATCAAACGAAATTAAAGTGCACCTGTTTGATTGGTGTTGCTTATTGCAAGTACTGCCGGAAATACTCGTTTTACAGCCACGCGACGAGGCACGTGGTTTCTAGGTTTGGTACAAGAGGTCCACTAAAAATATACAGGTTGTCAATTTCTGGATCGGGTCTTCACGCAAAAGAACCAACTAATATTGCGGCTGAAAGTATAGCACTGGGAGAAAAAAAAACGCAAAATGACGGCCCAGTGACATCCAAGGACGTTCATCACGGGCTATATAACATAGGTTTTGTACATTCGTTGAAAGAAATTCGTCAAAATAAGAATTTCTTGTGCACCTTCTTTTTTAGTTAATCGGAAATTCGAGAGAAGCTACAGCAGTCCTTACACATGCAACTTGATGTTCTCCGGGCGAGTGAACACTGAATTACTTGTTGCCTGGTTGAACACTAGCTGTGGGTGCGTCAAGAAGTACTGCACCTCCCTTGATCAATAATGCGTGAAAAAATATTAGGAACATATTCCAGGCAATTTCGCATATATTTGGGAGCTGTGACTGTCCACGTTACAATGTGCCAAGAACCGTGCTCGAAAAACTGGAGAATCGCCCCTTCAGAGAAGAGAAAATATAAGGACACTGGTCCAGACGGATTTCGGCGCTCAAGGTCTTAAGGGCTTTGCTCAAGCTCTTAAGGACAAGTGAATTGAGTAACCGCCTTTGACTATTGTTGCGCGTAACATCGCGCTACTGTGTGCATTTTCTTGTTTTTTTTTTCTCTCTCTTCCTTCTCCTTTTATTTCCCTTACCCCTTTCCCTAGCACAGGGTTGCCTGCCGGAATTTACACTGGCTTTTTTCTTCCCTTTTGTCTCTCTCTCTTCTGCATCGCTTCCGTTTCCTCGTACGCCGTCGCTATCACGGCGCGTCCATCGGGACGTAGATTTCAGTTTATTAGCGTGGCAAATTGACGTAACTGCATAATAGGACATTCCTCGTTGACGTCAAAAAGCGGCTGAACACGTGCATGAAAAACCGGCCTCAACAGTACTGAACAGTTCAACTCAGGCTAATGAAAGGAAACATGAAGTGATATTACAGCGGGTCCCGTGCCATGCAGGTATAGCAGGCAACGAACTAGCGAACACATTGGCGAAATCGGCCCATAAGGACGCAAAAATTCAACTCATTCCTGTATGGCCAATGGACACAAAACGGATATTGAGAGTACTAAAGGAAGAGTGGTGTATGTCCACATGGTTTATTGAAAACACTAAGGAATCAATTCTTTACGAAGTGGACCCACAACACAAATAGCAGCTGGATGTACATCTTTCTAAGAGTACCGAGACACTAAAGCGGGAGACACATGGTGCGATTTTCCGTGCGATCTGTCGTACGGCGCGTCGTGTGCGACTTGCCGCATGCGGCGATTCGGGACACATGGTACGAATGACCAAGCGGCGGGTAGCTCCGCCCAGAACCGGCGCCCCTGCGTGGAAGCTCCGGTGGCGCCGGAGCTTGCACGCAGACACCGGTGGCGCTTGTGACACGATCGCTTGCAGCTCGTATAACGAAGCGTCTATGTTAGTCGGCACAACGTGTACACAGTTATCGTACGCTTAATTTGCAGCACATTTGATTTCATTGGCGCCGACGGAAGCGAACGAGCATGCCAGGCGAGCTTGCGATCGCTGGGAGACTGTGTAGGCCTAGCTCGCCGGCCGGCTATCCGAGGACGAGGGCCCATGCCGATGCGTCCGCAGCTCGTAATAAAGCGCCTCAATTCATCAGCACAATCAATGCCTGAACATTTATGTTTCTCTTAAGTGAAAATACGGTTAGTTTTCTCGGTGCCGTTAGTAGCGATGAGTAAACACGCCAGTCAGGCGAGCCGCTTCGTATAGACGATTGCTGGCGCATCTGCGCTGACCGCGTCCGATTGCAAATCACGCCAACTATTTACTATATCGCACTACGTTTTATAACATGCACTCTTTCGAGGCCACTTTATTCTATCAGTTATTTCGTGTCAGAAACAAATTGCAGCTTATTTATGTGCCGCCGTCACCGGCGAAAAAGGCCTTCGTTTCGACCAGGGAGAAAAAAAAAAAAAAAAACAGACATCGGAGCGGCGAGGCACTTGCTCGCCGGCCCCGCCCCGTCGGGTCTACGTGGCCGTGACGTTCGCGCTACCGGCGCTGTCATTGGCTGCGGCCGCCCGACCGATGCGGCAGTCGCACGACAATATTCAGCGAGTTGGTCGCATGCGGGGCGTGCGATTCGGCGCCGCGTGCGGCGGATTTGGTTGAAAACCTGTTGAGTGCGGCTGCCGATGCGAATGGTCGTACGACCGATCGCACCCAAAATCGCACCATGTGTCTCCCGCTTAATTCATCGACTGCGCCTAGGGACAGCTTACACCAGACATTTCGTACATCGAATCAAACGGGCTCCTTCCCCAGCTTGCTCCTGAGGCCACGACGGTGAGGATGTTCACTATCTACGCCTCGAATGCCCCATATACGAGATGGAAAGACGGCATCTAGAACAAGAGCTATAGCAGCATCAAGGTAGCAGTGCGTGTGTTCTACTGACAAGAGGAAAATGCTATCAAACGTAAAAGAGAGCCACGTCTTATACGATGGCGTTAGTCGCGCTGCCAACACTTAAGTTTATATTAGTGATTTGCGAAGGGATGTCATTAAAGCAGTCTCCCGAAGATGCTTCAAAAATGAACTGCTGTGAGCGATAAAAGAAAAGGTACGACAAGGGCCACTCACTCCTCTTTGCAAACGAGAGATGCAGGCGACTTGACGAAGAGATCAACGGAACTTATCACACAGAGAAGAGTTGCGCTTGTCAGCTTCAAATCGCTATGGATTTTGTTAATTTTTGTATTGCAACAGAACTGCTTGTTGGCCTAGTTGGTGCTTGCTAAAAGACATGTTTTCTGCCGCAATTGAACACTCACAAAAGAAAGACACATAAAGACAACATGGGCCGGGTCGTGTTGTCTTTATGTGTCTTTCTTTTGTGAGTGTTCAATTGCGGCAAAATACATGTCTTTTTGTATTGCAGTTTGGACTGACACCTTCGTAATTGTGAAGTGCTGCAAGACGATCGGATTTCCACAAATCAGTTAGTCGATAGGTAGCGAAGCGTCATTGCATTGTTGCGCTGCAGTTGGGATAAGCACGCGTTGTCCTAGTACGGGGTCGGGGAGGCACCATATGGATGGTGTTGTTATCAAACCTTGGCAAGTGCGCGTCAACGCCATGGAGGCACACGTGGCAGTGGTTACTGCAGTGACGAGCGCGCCCGTCAGATCGGACTGGGAAGAAACAGGCACGCTGCACCACCGAATTGATCGCGACGCGAGGTAAACCTATATTTAGCTGTTAATATTGATTATTGATTGATTAGTGCATCCATAAAGACAATGGCTGATACGTGTAACGTACCTTTATATGTTGGAAGGAGTGTCAGAGGTAACTTTCGCTACAGCATTTTTTTCCCGCAGCAGACTCGTACGCTCACTGCTACTAATTATCAGGTCATCAGACAGGCACGATGTAATACCCCTGACCCACGGGCAACACTAAAGTCCTTTCCAGTAAACCCCTTTTGCTACTCTGAGGGACCCTTTGCAGAAAGGAGTTGCGCCGATGACACACGGCACCGTGCACACTGAACTTTAGGTGG
Organism: Dermacentor andersoni; assembly: GCF_023375885.2. NCBI lineage: Eukaryota > Metazoa > Arthropoda > Arachnida > Ixodida > Ixodidae > Dermacentor > Dermacentor andersoni. The sequence continues at coordinate 38,583,867 of NC_092822.1, read as the reverse complement.
TTCCTCAGATGAACGCCGCAAGAAAAATAGCGCTGGCTGCTAAAGCCACAATAGAGAAAACATTCTCAAAAAGCTGCGTATTTAATTACACTTAGCTACTGTAGAACCTAAAAATATATTTTTTTCCATTGTTGACGGCTAATAATGCTTAGAGTCGTTTATTTTATTCGCGTTTTTGCGTTGTTAGCAGCCATTTAACTTGGCCCAGCAACTATGTGCAGCCGGTATTTTGCTGTGCGTGTTGTTTATTCTGGTGATGCCCACGTTTCCGTCGTCATTTTTCACGTCTTTGCAGTCCCTTCCTTTGTGCGGGCAGGCGCAACGCGTTTTATTCAATATGTTATTCCAACAACTGTGGTTTCTTCTGGGTATTTCCTGCGGGCGGTGATTGTGCAGTCTCCATCTCGCGACATGAACACACCACATGCGCGCAGCAAACGACGACAACAATGCCGGAATTCAACATGGCGGCACTAGCGACGTTATGCGAGCGTTTGAGAGTATAGCTAGAGGAAATCTTCGCTATTCGACAAATTGTATTACCGCTAACAATTAAAACATTTTCGCAAGGTAAAAAAAAATACCTATGGGCACCGTAGTTGTGTGGCAGGTTTCCTTCTTTACTGACGAGTTGTGCACGCTGTGTGCGAGGGCAACTCGTTTTGCGCCCGAAAAGTAGTTGCGTGATCTCCTTTCCCGAAAAGGAACTTTGCCGTGAATTTAGGAGATACTCCTTTGTCGGGTGTCACTGCACTTGAATGCCTTTCCGGTAGATGTCCCCTTACCTAAAGGACTTTAGAGTGCCTGTGTGTCAGGGGTATACAAGGCCAGTTATTGCTAGTTTTTCGGGCGCACTGAAAGCACATATTGGCAATTGTATGTACACATCGAGGGACCAAGCCTTGTGGCATAAAGGCCGCGTTTGCTGAAGTCCTAGCGCTTTCTTGTTGTAAATCCTAAATTAAAAAAAAGTGATGAAAAAAAAAAAACACCTGGTATGTACCTAATGAACGTGATGCAGCAGTTCAGGCCGTTTCCAGCCGACCGCCACATGGCACGCAAATAATGGAGCAATTCGGAAAATGAATGCACGCAAATAATGGAGCAATCCGGAAAATGAGAAGCAATAATGTTTATCACGCACTTGAGCAGTACAGGCATATATTCAAAGTAGCTGCTTCGAAGTTTAGCGCACGTGGTCATAGGCTACATAATCCTTGCACACAATCGAGCGCATCGTAATATGCACAGGGACGACTGATCCACAGGTGACCGGAGGCCTATGCGCCAGCGATGTTACCAAAGCCTAGGCGCCAACACGGAGGTCTCGCTTCTGAAGAGGCATTTCGGCAGGTGATCCTCAAGTTCTCCAAGCTCACCTTCGAACGGGCAGCCCCAGCCGGCATTATAGCAGTACACCGGCAGTGCCATAAGTTCCTGCAGTGAGAAGTACAGGTAGGCGACGTCCTCCTCCTCGAAGGGTTCACCGTCGAGGGGACACGAGCAGAAACGGTGCGTGTCTTCGAAGCTGCCGCTCTCGCTCCGATCAGAATCAGTACCGCGATCACAAGCGTCTTTGAGGCACCGACCGCACAAGGTGTGACAGCAGGGAGGCATACCCGCATCGGCCGCAACCACCGTGCAGTTCGCGCACACGCGCACCCACGGCAACGGCTGCTGGAAGGTGATGGGTCGCTCGTTCACGAATGGGCACTTGAACCCTTCCAGGGTGTACGTGGTCGCTTGCATGGTGTAAGCGTTATCGCGGAGATCCTCGCAAGACCCGGATGGCTGCGACGGAGAACCAGGTTGCCTGTCAGCCGGGTCTGAGTCGTCGTCGTCTCGAGCGGTAGTCCGGTCGCAAGGGTCCGCGATGGACAGTCTCCAATCCTCTCTGGTAGTTGAGGCTCCCTAGGTGGTTGGTGGCAGCCGAGTTTGAAGAGCGCGCCTTTCTCGAAGCTAATGCTTGCAAGGCGATGGGGCAATGATGGGCGCCTCACTGCTTTCGTCTACGGCCAGCCGCAGGTCGTCGAGGTTGTTTGCGGCGAGGATGTGCGTAACGTCACGTCGGCCTGACTCGCACGCAATGAGAGACGAGAAGTATGTCACCGCGATGGACACTGCGCCTTTTATAGCCTGGTAGGGGGGGGTCTCCCTTCGTGGGCGTGATTGGTCAGAAGTTGTTGGAGGGAGGGTTTGAAAAATTATCGAATCTCTGGACGTGTTTGGGGCAACAATGGGAGAAATGTCGGCAGCAAAGAGAGATGGGGAGGGAGATGGACGCCCACCGTCTTCGTCGAAAGAGGGGTGAACTTGTCCACTGTAGGCAAACAGGAATTTATTCTTCGTCTGTGAGCGCAACAACTAGACAAAGAAGAAAAGAGAGATTGACAGTTCACGAACATATTCCAACTCTCTCAATTCTCGTTATTTGGGGAAAAAAAGAATGCCAGCTGTAGCAATTGGCCTATCCCTGTCCGCATACCTCTCAACCAGCTGCTCCCACCTGACAATAGACTAAGTCGTTGACACCCTTTCAGCTACGGTGCCATGAACAAATGTTTTTAGAAGGATGGCTGTGCATTTATTAACTAGTTGCTATTACACTGTATGTCGTAAGTGCTAATAGGCCAGGCTGTTCAAAGGCGGAAGGCTCGTAGAAACAGAAGCACTAGTCAAATATTTATAAAAAATAAACGAAATGAATAAGGTCTGCCTATTATAACTTTATAATATATATATATATATATATATCATATCAAAAGAAGCCAACTGACACCAAGGACAACATAGGGGAAATTACGTGTGCCTAATAAATGAAATACAGCAACAAGAAATTAATGGTAATGAATGTGGATGAAAAAGCAATTTGGCGCAGGTGGGGAACGGTTCCACAACCTTCTCATTTCGTGTGCGATGCTCTACCACTTAAGCTACCACGGCGCCGTTTCCCCATCCACTTTCATTGGGAGTTATGCTTCCTATTAGAACTCTGGGAGTGTTAGCCGACGCCACCACTCAGAAACCTTGGCCGCGGAAATCTATATATATATCAACAGCAGAGGTGCATGCAAAGTAACGTTTAACATCATCGCACTAAGCGTTGAAGAAGTTAAGCTTTTGCTGCCGACATCCTCGCTAATTATCGTCAATCAAAACAACCATTGCAGGAAGGCTCCCTTACATCGATTCCGACAGTGCGTGGGAATACCGTGACATTTCATGTGAAAAAAATTTTGCTTACGTATTTATTCCGATTTCCTTTTATTCTTTTGGACACCCTCCCGGCTCAAAATTCATCCCATCTAGATTGAACGGACAAACGTGGACTTCGAATGGACCTCCTTTTGATGCACCTGTGTGACAGTTTAGATGTTAAGATCAAAGTACTGTGACCCCTGTGACTGAGGTGTTGTCCTCATTCAGCATCTTGGCCTTTACCATACCTGTATCGTGCACACCCATCTACTGTGCAACGGTTTGACATTCCTAAAAGCTGATGAATGGCACTGTACAATGCGTCTGGTTCGCCTAGTTTGGAGAACTATGAGGAAAGTACATTTTGATGTCATATCCGGAACGGCTTCCTGCTCGCCCTCCTTTTATGGTTGGGAAAGGGGCACGTGGCTCCCCACGTGGTGCCGAGAGTGTTTTGCTGTAGAGCAGCCTTGCCTGGCAACCGTGATAAATTTATCTCGATATACGGCACTGTTAAAAGTCAAACGGGACGGGCACATCGTAGCACGAACGAAGCGCGGTCAAGCGAAATTAAGTGTGCCTGCTTGATTGGCATTGCTTATTGCACGTACTGCATGAAATACTTGTTTTACAGCCACGGACGAGGCCAGTGGTTTCTAGGTTTGGTACAAGAGGTCCATTAAAAATTTACAGGGTGTCAATTTCTGGATTGGGGCTTCACACAAAAGAACCAACTAATATTGCGGCTGAAAGTATAGCACCGGGGGAAAAAAAAGAACGCCAAAGACGGCACAATGACAACCAATGACGTTCATCACGGGCTATATAACATAGGCTTTGTACATTCATCGAAACAAATTCATCAAAATCAGAATTTCTTGTGCACCTTCTTTTTTTAGTTCATCGTAAATTCAAGAGAAGCTAAAGCAGTTCTTACACATGCAACTTGATGTTCTCCGGTCGATTGAACACTGAATTACTTGTTGCCTGGTTGAGCACCAGTTGTGGATGCGTCCACAAAAGGCACTGCACCTACCTAGATCAGCAATGCGTGAAAAAATTATGAAGGAACAGATTCCGTGCCATTCCGCATATGTTATAATTGGGAGCTTCTGCTTGGCTTCCGTTTGCTCGTATGCCGTCACTGTCAAGGTACATATCAATCAGGACGTAGGTTTCAGTTTATTAGCGTAGCAAATATACGTGAACGCATAATAGGACATTCCTAGGTGACGTCACAAAGAGGAGGAGCATGTGCATGAAAAACCGGTGTCAACAAGGATGAGCACGTGGCAGCGGTCGGCATTTTATGCAAACCATGTCCTTGCGAGCAGAGTTCATGAAACACATGAGTTCATAACACACGTATTATATCACATAGTGTGATACAATAACAGTGGTCAAGCAAATGCGATAATGGCCAAGCTGTTTACATTGCTGCGTCTATTTTATATTGTAGGGGTCTTACTAGTTAAAGTTGTGTGCGCATGTCGTACTTCTGCTATATGCGGCGATATATTTTGTTTATTTCCGCACAGTGTCAATAGAAGTCCGTTGTCGCCATCACAGACAACACGAATTTGTAGCAACCATTTTGTGGGAAATTGCAAAAATGACTTTAGCAAACACGCATCGTATGTGCCGACAACATTTCCGGCTGCACATACGATGTCGTTTCCAGTTGCCTGCTCAGCGTCACTTACACGGCTAAGCAGACGCTGCGTTTTAGCCGCATTGCAGCCACGAAAATAATCGTCAAGCGCACCGATCTTCATAAAGGCAAATGGAAGCGTGTACATCGTCCTTCGAATAACATCCACGCACACACACCTAAGCACACACCGCGCGCGGTGCGAAACGTGCCCAAACACGCGCAGTGCAAGAGGCAATCAAGGCGGCGTGAACGAGAGGTGGAACAGGTGTACGCCCGCTAGTTTATTTTTGCCCCGCATGCGGCGCTGTTGCGATGGCACAGCAGCGCCGCTCGGTGGTGCCGTTCTTCTCTATCCTACTTCGTAAAAGCCACAAGAGACGAAAAAAAGGTAACGACGCTCAGAATAAAAAAACAGAGGACAATTTCGACGAGTAACAGCCGATAACCAAATCGCACGTGGTACACGTCTTGCCTGTGTTGCTGATGGCAACAGGTCATCGCGGAGCTGCAGTGCCCTAGCATTCGTGATTGAGATTGTCACGAAGGCAGTTACTGCTTAGAAACGTCTAGAATACATTAGAACTTTATTCAAAGAGAAGCTTTATTTGCCTCTTCTTTCGACTTTCCCACTGGTGCTGTCTGGTCCACCACGTCGTGTTTGGGCTCGAGCATTGCATGCAGGACAGGGGCGAGGCAGAAAAAAGAAGGCGACGCCAGAAACTTGTTCGGAGTTCACCGCGTCGAATGTGCACAATGCGCTTTGGAGCTCCCTGGTCGCCATCCCATCCCCCTCTTGACTGCTGAATTATCCGTGACCCCTCCTCAATCATTCCAGAAAATGCCGCGCTTACCTTATTACTAAGGTGCGATTCCAGAGGGGACGTATATAGAAGTTTAGAGAGCATGTGCGAGAAGAGGCTGTTTTCAAACAAAGGGGGGTGGGATTGGGGGATAGCGAAAAGAAGACGTGGGAACACGAGAGGGGTTCCAGGAAAACTGGATAAACTTAGGTTCAAAGTGCGGCACGGTACGTTTCTGAAATTTTTGAAAAATAAACACCAACGCAAGTATGTCAAGCGGACAACTTGCGCAGGCCGTGAAGAAGCAGAGCCGCATAATTAAAGCCCAGTGCCGGGTCCAGGCGAGACTATGGTAGCGGTCGCACATCAAATCAGCACTTCTGTGCCCGCCGCGGTATCTTTGTGGCTATGGCATCGCTCGAAGTCGCGGATTTGATGAAGACAGCGACAGTTGCTTTTTGACCGGGGTGAAATAGAAAACGCATGTCCACATAGATTTTATGACAGGTTAAAGAACACCACAGTGTCAGAATTAAGCAACAGTCTGCCCCTACTATGTGCTTCACGATCCGATTGTGGTTCTGGCTCACAAAGCCACGAAACCAATTTAAATGTTTCCTGCTACTGCGACGATGCCATGTGAGGCACCGACAATGCTCAACGCTCACCGAGGTTAAGAAATATAGCGCACAACAATGCCTCAAGAAAACCCCTCTCCTTGTGTGTTCTGTTTATAGTACGCAGGCAAACAGCAGTGGTGCACGCAAGGTAACGTTGAACATCAACTCACCGATGTCGGGTTCGAATGAAAGTTGACGAAATTAAGCATTCCTTGTCAGCACCACCGCTAATTATCGTCAAGCAAAGCAGCCAGCACGGAAAGCCTCGCTTATATCGATTCCTGCAGTGCGTGGGATCTGTACATAATTTAATTTTCCTCAGTTGAATTCTTTCTTTCTCTCAGCATTTTTTTCGGAAGTGCTTCCGACGCGTCTTCACTGCCGCTCGACAGCCAGATTTAATAGGCTGTCGGCTCCTATATATAGCACTGTTAAAATAATTTACACCCTAAAAAGTGAAAAAGGGTGTAAATTATTTTACAGTGTATGTATTTTATTGAGCTGTTTCTACACGTTCTCCGTAGCGCACTTCAGTGTGGCGGAAGAAACTTAACCAAACCATGACCCGATGGTCCAGCGCTTGTAGCAGTGCGTGCTACCTGCTTTGTGGCGTCTTGACTTCTCAGATGTAAGTGGCGAAAAGTACTTCGTCTCGCAAGGCAAACAATCACACCAAGAAAGTCGGCGAAAAAAACAAAACATCCAGTAATTTCGTATGCAGCCTGGGTACCCAGCGTGGCGATCAGATGTATTACCGCAGCGTTAACAAAACTGCCAACTTGCAATAGCTTGTGTGGTTGTCATAATAGGCACTGAGTGGAAACTTTTCAGTTTTCTGTCGCATGATTTCTGTGGATTTCGGCGTTCCTAGAAGCAAATTCTTGTGCGCGTTACGTAAGTCGTACTCTAACCTTTGTTGTAACGCACTGAGCACAAACAGCCACTGCATGTTTCATTAGAAAAGCGCGTCCTCACCTGGGTGCGCCCACTGAAAACCATCACAGTGAATTACCGTGCGTATGTTCTCCATCAAGTTTGCACAGATCCCCTTCCATACAGCATAATGTAGTTCATGTAGACGATGCTTACAGCATCAATGGGCGTGTGGGTGTATTTTACTGGCGAGGGTGACAATGGTTTTAAGCGAAAAATTACCCACGTCTTAAACGACGCCGTATTTCACGCTGCCAACATTCAGGTTTAGATAGCAATTTGCCTACGATTGTGATTAAAGCACTCTCCCGAGGAAGTGTCAATAACGAACTGCTCTGAGCGAAGATGCAAACTGTACGACTAAGGTCACTCACGCTGGTTTCCGAACGAAAGGTGCGGGTGACTTGAATAACACTGAGCGGAACAACGGAGAAGAGTTGCGCTTGTCTGCTTTGGGTCGTTAAGGATTTTGCTAATTTGTGTATTGCAGTTTCGACTTTTGACATCTTTGTAAATGTCCAATGCTGCAACGGATTCGGATTTCCACCAATCACTAAGTCAATAGGTAGCGGAGCTTCATTGCATCATTCCGCTCTATTGTTGTGATAATCACGCGTTGTCATAGTATGGGGTCGGGGACGAAAAATGTGAATTGCGTTGTTATTATTCCTAGGCAAGTGCGCGTCAACGCCATGGAAGCACACGCGGCAGTTGTTTCTGCAGTCACAAACACTCCCGTGTGAGCGGGATGCAACGAAACAGGCACGCTGCCCTACAGTATAGCCGGTGACGCGAGGGAAAACGATATTTAGCTGTTAATATTGATTATTAGCGAAGTATGTGAAGTCGAAACCTGGAAAATAGCAAAGAGAAACCTCCCACTTGCATCGATAACGACAATGCCGAATACGTCTAACGTACCTGTGAAATGTTGGAGACAGTGTCGGACGTACCTTTAGCTACAGCTTTTCTTTAACGGAGAAAACGCGTACGCTCACTGGCACTACTTATTAGGTCATCAGACTGGCTCGATGTAAGGCCAGTTATTGTTAGCTATACTATATGCTATAGTTATCAATATACTGACAAGTATATGCCCATCTAGGAACCCAGCTACGTGGGATAAAGCCCACGTTCGCTAAACTCCTAGCCACTTTCTCTCGTAAATCCTAAATGCTCAAAAAATAATGAAAAAAAAAACACCTGGTCTATACCTAATCAACGTGATGCAGCTGTTCAGGCCGTTTCCAGCCGACCGCCGCATGGCACGCGAATAATCGAGCAATTCGGAAAATGAGAAGCAAGAATATTTATTATGAATTTGAGCAGTACAGGTATATCTTCAAAGGCAGCTGCTTCGAACTTCAGTGCACTGGTCACAGGCTACGTAATTGCAGCGGTCTGTCGTGAGCGGCACTGTGCTGACTGATCCAGCGGTGAACCCAGGCCTAGGCGCCGGCGATGCTACCAACACCGAGGCATCAACACGAAGGTCTCGGTTCTGAAGAGGCATTGCCGCAGGTGACCCTGAAGTTTTCCAAGCTTTCCGACGAACGGGCAGCCTAAGCCGGCATGGAAACAGCGCACCGGAAGTTTCAGAAGATGCGGCACTGGGAAATCCAGAACCACGAGGTCGGTCTCCACAAAAGGTACACTGTCCAGGGGACAGGAGCCGTCACGGGGCCTGTCTTCGAAACTGTCGCCCTCCCGCCGAGCCGCATTTGTCCCACAATCAGAAATGTCGTCAAGGCAGCTATCACACAAGGTGTGACCGCAGGGAAGCAGCACAGTATCGGCCGCAACCACCGTGCATCTCACGCAGACGCGCACCCAGGACAACGGCTTCAGGAAGGTGATGGGTCGCTCGTTCACGAATGGGCAGTTGAACCCTTCCAGGGTGTAAGTGGTATCCGGGCGACCCTCGGAAGACCCGGATGGCTGCAACGGAGAGCCAGGTTGCCCGTGTCCGTAGCCTGAGTGGTCGCTCTCTCGAGCGGTCGTCGGATGGCTCGTTCGGCGATGGAAAGCTTCTCTGTTCATCTCTGCTGGTTGTCGGTGTCTGGGCGCCTGCCTGGTGGTAGCGGAGTTTGAACAGCGCGCCTTTCACGATGCTGATGCTTGCAAGACGATCAGGGAATGATGGGCGTCTCACGGGCTTCGTCTGCGGCCAGGCGCAGGTCGTCAAGGTTGTTTGCGGCGAGGAAGTGCGTGACGTCACGAAGATCCGACTCAGACGCGCTGAGAGCTGAGAAGAATGTTGCCGAGATGGGCACTGTGCCTTTTATAGCCTGGCAGGTGCGGCTTCCATTCTTGGTCGTGATTGGTGGCAAATTGCTGGTGAAGGGATTAAAGAATTCTCCAATCTCAGGACGTCTTTGTGGCGAGAGTGGGAGACATGCCGGCAGCAGAGAGAGAGAGAGACTTTCACTCAAAAGGTCAAAGGAGGGGTGTACTTTTCCAGAGTAGGCAAAGAGGGATTTATTCATCAGCTCTCATCGCAAGTACACAAAGACGAAACAGAGACGCTCCCATTTCACGAAGATATTCCAACTCGCTCGATTCTCGGTACTTGGCTAAAAAGGAATACAAGCTATAAGTAAGTGGCCAGCCCGCGTCCGCATTCCTTTTTCACACTGCTCCCACCTGACAATAGAATAAGTCATTGACAGCTTTTCAGCCACGCTGCTTCGAGCCTAATGTCTTTAAAAGCATGGCTGCACATATTTTAGCTCGTTGCTATTGCTCCATATGGTGTAAGCGCTGACAGGTGTTCAAAGGCGGAAGGCATGTACGAACAGGAGGACTGACGAATTCTGTAATTCATAAAAACGAAGCGAGTAAGGCTCACCTATTTGAAATTGCCTTCATGTATGTATGTATGTATGTCTGTATGTATGATATATATATATATATATATATATATATATATATATATATATATATATATATATATATATATATATATATATATATATATATATATGTATATAGCTGCAGTAGTTCAATGTGCTAACAAACGTCAATATGCTTCGGTAGTAAGCAATAACAGTGTCGTGTTTCCTGTATACAAATGTGAAAAAGTGCAGTGCAGAAATTGTAATATGCTTCACGAAAAATACTGCAAGGGTGGTTCATTCTATTAAATTTATATTATTATTGGGTACCCCATGAAAACCCTGCATTGACGAGGTGCATTTGGGGACTTCTAATTTTTATAGTCGTCTATTTACGCATTTATTTAGTTATTGTTGCGCTGTTATTATTTGCTGGACTTGCAGGACATCTTGATCGTAAAAGCGATCGCTGTAGAGCGGCCGCAGTACCTTGTCCCCATACCAATTGTATAAAGAATTTTTCTTGGAAATTCTTTCGCGCATACGCAGTGGCTCTCTCTGAAGCACGGCAGAAAAAAAAAAGGAAATCGCCAACCTGAACACTCTTCATGCGCACTTGTTAGTTGTACTCGGTTTGGCCTACGATGGCTTCTCACGTTGACGCGCGAGAAACTGGGCATGGCTATCATGTAAGCAAGTAAATCCAGTAATGAAACTAGATAAGGACATGTAATAAGTCATACTGAATTACACGCTTACGGCTCCATGCTTACGGCTGTCACGCTAGCATTACACACCTTTCTGAACCCGCGTCTCTGCCTAACAACAATGATGTACAGTTTCATAACTGACTAAATATTCCATCGCGTATCAGTTTAAAAAATAAATTCAAAACTATGCACGGAGGCATCTTTGCAGCACGATGTAAAATATTGACAATACCATCGTCAGGTCGAGTTTGCAGGTTCTCTTCCCATCAAAAGCAACGCTCTGTTTGTTTCCATCGATATTTCCCAGCGAGTCTGGGGAATATCAGAAACATTAACGTTATTAACATTACTGTACATAATTTAACTAAATCCATTCACTACGTCACTTTTTTTCGTTACTTTAACTTTTCTTGGCTGCTATTGTTGTGCGCCTGGTTTTATTGGAGGGCGGGGACGCTTGCCTCTGCTGGTCACGTGGTAATGACGGTCGTGAAATAAAAGTCTGAAATTTATATCGTGCGGCACTCATGTAATCAAATTTTTATAGCAGATGCGTGTGACAGATGTTCGAGGTTGACGCGTCCTATTTGAGAACATTCATTTCTGCCGGTTCGAATACGTAATATCCGGGGTGAGACAGCGCTGTTCTTCAATTTCTCGCATATTACTGAATGACGTGGTCATTACTTGCGTGACAAGTCGTAGTGTCGTGGTGGCGATTTTATTAGTGCAAAATTTACTTTTATTTATTCACTGGAGGGGGGTGTCACGTTGCTAATATTCAGAGTATAATTTGAACCACGCCCTGGCATAACGCTGCATTGTCTCCATTCAGCTGTTTCGCCTTTACGATACCACAATGGTTCACACCCAATTACTCAGAGAGGGTTTGCTACTACTAAATGCTATTCATTGATAACAATGCCTTTCCTGTTTCCACTGAAGTGGGGCATGGGCTACTTCAAGAGCAGGAAATTGTCGGAGTAATTGCAAATGCATTTGTGTTCATGCTTCCTTTTTGGTGGGGAAAGGAAAGGGTAGATGGACAGCATTTGAGGCAGAAATATATGTAAACAGGAGGTTTCTTGTTCTCTTGAAAAACAGCCTTGCGTACTTCTTAAAGTTAATATTGCTCGACGAGCGTCACTGTGAAGAGTGAAACGGGAAGGGGCTAGAGTGTACCGCAATCGTGGAGGGGGGTGTTCTTCTAAGTGGTGCCTAAAGGACGTATTCCATAGACCACCACAGACAACCACCTACCGCACAAATATTTGCAAAGGGGGGTAGGGGGTACAGCGCTTTGCCCTCCTCCGTTTCGCTGAACTGTCGAAGCAGGATTTTCTGTGTCCGCTGGACTAAATGTGTAAACTTTACGGCGATAGTTTGCCACAAGTTATTTGTGTTGAAGGGCACTTACACCATCTGATCTGGATCAAGGTCAAATAATTATTTTGACCATTGAAACGCCGGGACACCATAGATAACGCTGCATCTTTAAGTAAACGGCGCAGAAGAAAGCCATGAAAAAAAACGTGCTCATGCAAAGAAAATCTGCATTTGTGTCACGCTTTACGTGTATTTCGTGCGTGCAGCGCATATTGAATGGCTCTAAGGCAAATTATGCTTTCATACAGTAATTTACCAGCCAAATAAATAATCGTTAGGACGAGGTAACTTCTTTTTTTCCTTTAAAAGGTATGAATGCGAGCTAGTTAGTACGAATTCATTGAGAAAAGACAGCGAAAAATAAACACGGACAAAGGAGGAGACAGGGCGAGATTGATAACGAAATGATTTCCATGGGTGCAGAAAATAGCCGAGGACATTTCGACGAGTAATAGCCGATAGCAAGATCGCACGAGGCACCCATGTCTTGCCTGGGTTGCTGATGGCAACAGGTCGTGGCGGAACTGCTGGGTCGACGAACTCATGATTGAGATGGGGGGTATCACGAAGCCATTTATTGCATAGAAATATCTAGAATACTTTAGAACGCGATTCAAAGGGAAGCTTTATTTGCCTCTTCTTTCGAATTTCCCATTGGGGATGTCTGGCCCACCACGTAGGGTTGGGGCTCAGAGAATTCCATGCATGACAGTGGCGTGGCAGAGAAGAGAGGCGATGCGTGAAACTACATTTGACCTTACCGCGGCGAATGTGAACGATGCCCCCTCGAGCTACCTGGTCGTCAACACATCCCCCTCTTGACAGCTGTAATTATCTGTGACCCCTCCACAATCATTCCAGAAAATGTAGCGCTTACCTTACTGGAAAAGTGCGAGTCCTAAGGGGGCGTAGATGAAACTTTAGAGAGTATGGGGGAGAAGAGGCTATTCACGTGCAAGGGGTTGGGGGTGGGAGGGGATAGGCAAAAGGAGACGTGAGAAAGCAAGGAAACGCTACTACTACAACACGAGAGGGGTTCCGGGAAAACTGGATAAACTTCGGTTCAAGATGCGGTCCGGTACTTTCTGCTTTTTCTCAGAAAGAAACACCACGAAATTATGTGAAGCGGACAACTTAGGCAGGGCGTGAAGAAGCCGAGCCGCATTGTTAAAGCGCACTGCAGGGTCTAAACGACACTACGGTGGCGGTCGCACATCAAATAAACACTTCTGCGCCCGCAGCAGTTGCTTTGAGACTATGGCATGGCTTGAAAGAATCTCGCGTGTATTCGCGAGACTCTTTCACAATCGGAGAAACACTTTCATGTAGCGCGTGCTAGCGACAGAAAGCTGCATCGGGAGTTTTTTCTGTTGCTTTGCAATTTTCTCATTGACACTTTTCATCTAGTTATAATATTCGATAAGTTGATTAAATCAATTAAGCAGAATGGTCTAATTTGGCGTGACGTAAACGATCATCCGAGTATTTCCAAGACACGGAAAATAGCATTTCATTTCTTTTATACTGCAGGAAAAACAGACATTTCTGGTTGGGATACCTGGGCAAAAAGGTATTTTTTGACAGCTTTACTGGGCCCAGACAACATGAAAACTTCTAGCAGTGGCGATTTTTAGGAGATGAAACAGATTGATGAAAAAACATAGCCATTAATGAACACATAGAGGTGACATGCACATATTCTTTCACAGATACCCACATATATACTGACACTCACATATATACCGATTTGCCTTCAACAGCTCATAGATATACCAACAGTAAAAGTTTATAACATATTCATTCCCAACAATAATATAGGTTCGTACTTTAGTCGAGATTGAAAATAGTACCACTTGCTCAGTCTGCATTGCATCCTGATAGTTAACAGTATTATAAGACTATACATGTTTCGGAAATATTCTTTAAGCTGTTCCAAAGTAAAGCCCATGGTAAGGTTGTACCTGTTTAAGATACTAGGTAAATTATGTTCAAGGGTTTGTAACTTGTAGTTCGTGCGGAAACGTGGCGTAAACCACAAGTCCCTGTTTCGCAGGCATATGTTACTTAGTGCGGGTTTTAATGACGCTGTGTGTGTGTAAGGAAATCGTGAAAGGAGCTCGCCGAAAAATAAAACGAGCGCAGAATACGAAAGTTGTACATGTGAGGAGAGGCCGTTTTCTTATATGTGTGGAATGCATGGCCAGTGTGTGGTGAGTACGGAATGTCTGCAATGGGTATCGAACTGTTACCTTGGTTCGGTCTAGCTACATTTGCATATGTTTAATGCCTGGCTCAGGTCACGTGAAACACCACGTGTTAGTCTCCGACGTGTCTGGTGCCGCGCATCAGTGGCGTTTGATATTAGACGAAAAAAAAAAAAAGAGAACATCGGCGTTTGTAGCTTGCATTTTAAAATCCGTTACGCTCAGACCACTCTACGTACAACGCTGTGGTGCGGCAAAGCTATGCTTAGCTCTCCGCAGTGCGAATGCTTTACTGTGTGACCACTACGGGAAATCACGTATATGCGACAAATTTGCGATCTTTAATGTCGAACGCGTTGTTTTCCTAAAAACGTTTGTGCTTCTATTCTCTGGGCGTTGAATACACGGCCGCAGGCTCGTGGAAGTGACCGATGTTGCTTTCTGTGTCGCTCTGGGCGAACTGCTTTGGAATCTGATCTTTTCTTACAGGGTTCTTTTTTTTTTTTGCACCGAATTCGACCGATGGCGAACAGCATCCGCACATCTCGTCTCCAATCACTGTATCAGAACGCACGGCGCCGTGGTACACGTTTCTACAGTTCTTTTTTCTGCCACAAATGCCACATTCGGGCATTAAAGAGTCATTGCCCGATATTAATCGATCTTCCTGGCCGAAAAAAGAAAAAGAAAACACGAGTATAAGGTTGTCGATCTCAACAGTAACGTGTGACAAAAATGTCTCATCAATTGCATGTATAATCGGTTGCTCCTGCTTACGTGTAAAAACTTTCGTAACGAGACCCGCGGCTCACTGTGTTGCGGTAGCGTATCATAGATCCAAAACAAAAAAAAAAGAAAAAAAAAGGATGGTGTCCGTGTCTGAATCATGCATATTTCTTCGTATAACTGCGCGGATCCACAGCTAGCCTATGGCTAAGGATACAGACGTTGTCGCATACCAGTCTTGCACATTGATCTGAATAAAGTTGTTATTATTATTATTGTATTATTATATAGCTTGGTGCCCTAGTGTCTCGGAGACGAGACTGTAGCCCGATGTCGCATCTCGTGCATAGTCGGTTTGCGGGTCGTCGACGTTGTACACTTGTTTCTGTGGGAGAGAACGGCGCGCGGACAACACAGATCAGCATAAATTACCATGCAGATTACTCGTACGTTTGTCGTACCGGCATCCTGCGCCAACGTGCGCGAATATAGCTTGTTTACAAGTCACATCAGGTTAGGCGCGCACGCGACACGTGTCCTTGCTTGCGGGAAACTAACGCAAAAAGTAGGGCTAGTTGGTGTTGACGCACTTGCTCAGACATAGTTACTAGCGCTAACAAGGCTAACGGAAACAAAAAGTTGAGACAGGACAGAGCACTAGCGCTCTGTCCTGTCCCAACTTTCTTTTTTCCATTAGTCTTGTTAGCGCTAGGTAACTTTGTCTCAGCTTGCAGATATCTTTTTTCGCTGAATTTGGTGACAATAAACGCTTGGTGAATATAAAAAGCAAAAACCAAAATAATAAAAAGGAATGAGGCACTAAGCGTCCGGTTCATCGCTGCCTTTGTTATAGGCTCTTGCTGATATCGGGAACGAGCGAAATAATAAATGCATAGATGCGTTTACATCATCCATCTCCTGACATCATCAGAGATAATGGCTACACAGACAAAAAAAAAAGAATGATTTTGAAAGTGTATCCTTGTACCAACTGTATATTACTACAACATATCCTTCCAAACGAATGATCATTTACGTTCTTTACTCTTTCTTCTGATTTATTAATGCTTTCAGGACACATGAGTGCAGAAATTCGAAAGACCGCATTTCTAGCACTACCTAGACTTCCACATTTATTGAAGCAATATTTTATTGTGTGTACTGTAATGGTCTTCTGTCGCTATTTGTATGCAAACGAGCTACATTGTGTTGAGGGGGGGGGGGGGGGTCTTTTGAGTCGTGCCTACAGGACGCATTCAATAGACAACCACAGACAACCACCTACCGCAAAAAAATTTATAACAGCGGGGGCACAGCGCTGTGTCCTCCTCCGCTTCCCTGAACTGTCGAAGCATGATTTTCTGTGACCCTCCGACTACGTGTGTAAAATTTACGGCGACAGCTTTCCACAAGTACTTTGTGTTGAAGGGCACCTACAACATCCGATCTGGATCCATCTAAAAGAATTATTATCACCATTGAAACGCAGCAACAGCATAGCTAACGTTGTATCGCTAAGTCAACGGCGCAGAAGAAAGCCATGAAAAAAACAGCTTATGCAAAGGAAATGCGCGTTTGTGTCAAGCTTTACATATTAAATATCTCTAAGGCAAATATCCTTTCATACAGTAATTTACCAGCTAAATAAATAATCGTTAGGATGAAGTAACTTCCTTTATCGCCTCGGAGCGTTGCATACATGACTTGGACGACGCCGAGAGGAAAGGCGACGCGAGAAACTTGCTTGCGACCCACCGCGTGGAATGTGCACAATGACCTCTGGAGATAAGCGGTCGTCAAGGCGTCACCCTCTTGACAGCTGTAATTATCCGTGACCCCTCCTAAATCATTGTAGAAAGTGAAGCGCTTACCTTATTACTAATGTGCGAGTCGAGATAGGACTTTAACCGCTGTGTTCAAACTCTTCTGATGTCTGCCGCACCTAGAAACGAATTCTTTATTGTAACCCACTGAGCATAAAGAACCACTGATTACGATCAAAGCGAGCTACTCTAGGTTTATTCTCAATCAAGTTGGCGCAGAACCCCGTCTATACAGCATAATCTACTTGATGTAGACGAATCTAGCAGTACCAATGTCGCAGTGTGTGTATTGGACTGGAAAGTGCGAAAATGTTTTTAAACGTAAAACAAAACCAGGTCTTATACGACGCCGTAACTTGGGCTACCAACGTTTAGGTTTATATTAGTGATTTGCGTAGGGCTCTCATTAAAGCCGTCTCCCGAAGAAGTTTCAAGAACTGCTTTGAGCGAAAAAGCAAGCAGTACGACAAGGATCAGTCACGCCGGTTTGCGAACGAAAAGTGCGGGCGACGAAAAGAACAATCAGCGGCACTTGCCATACGGTGTTGAGTTGCGCTTCTATGGTTAGCTTATTTGCGGATTTTGTTAATTTCTGTATTGCAGTTGCGACTTTGACATCTTTGTAAATGTCAAGTGCTGCAAAGCGATCGCATGGCCACCAATCACTCTGTGAATAGGTAGAGAAGCGTCATTGCATCATTGTGCTCAAGTT
Organism: Dermacentor andersoni; assembly: GCF_023375885.2. Lineage (NCBI taxonomy): Eukaryota > Metazoa > Arthropoda > Arachnida > Ixodida > Ixodidae > Dermacentor > Dermacentor andersoni. The sequence goes on along the minus strand of NC_092822.1, from coordinate 38,566,267 downwards.
GCGATTAAGCACTCGCTGTCATAGTGCGGGGTCGGGGAGGCACCATACGGATTTCGATGATAGCACTGGCGGCAGTTATTACTGTAGTGAAGATCATGCCCATCTGAGGGGGCTGCCTCGAAAGAGGCACGCTGCACCAGAGAATAGAAGTTCACGCGAGGGAAATATAAGTGTACCTCTTAAAATTACTTTTTAGCGAAGCATCTGAAATTGAATCTTGGAGAACACGGAAGAGAAGCCTCGCAGTTGCATCAATAAAGGCAATGACGAATACTTGTAATGTACCTCAAAAATATTGGAAGGAGTGTAATACGTACTTTTAGCTACAGCTTTTTTTAACGCGGAAAACTCATACGCTCATTGCAACTACTAAGTACATCATCAGACTGGCTCGATATAAGGATACTTATTGCTAGTTCTGCTATATAATATAGTTTTACTATGTACTGGCAAGTACATGCCCGTCCAGGAACCCAGCCACGAGGAAGAAAGGCCACGTTCGCTACACACCTAGCCGCTTTCTTTTGTATATCCTCAATGAGAAAAAAAAAAGAATGAAAAAAAGATACCTGGTATGTAACTCATCAACGTGCTGCAGCTGTTCAGGCCGTTTCCAGCCGACCACCGCATGACACGCGATTAATGGAGCAATTGGGAAAAGGAAAAACAATATTTATTACGCACTCGAGCGGTACAGGCATATCTTCAAAGGCCGCTGCTTCGAATTTCAGCGCACGTGGTCACTGGCTACCTAATTGAAGTGGTCTATGCGGCCCGTCGTAAGCGGCACAGGGCTATATCCACCGGTGACTCCAGGCCTAGGCGCCAGCGATGCTACCAACTCCGAAGATGCATTCCAGCAGGTGATGCTGAAGTTCTCCAAGTACTCCGTTGAACGGGCAGCCCAGACTGGCATGGAAACAGCGCACCGGCAGTGCCATAAGATACTCCAGAGGGAAGTACACGTCGAAGACGACTTCCGCCAGGAAGCATTCACCGTCGAGGGGACACAAGCCGAAACGGAGCCAGTGTTCGCAGCTGTGGTCATCACAAGCGTCTTTGTGGCACCGACCACACAAGGTGTGCCAGCAGGGAAGCAGCACAGCGTCGGCCGCCACCACCTCGCAGTTCGCGCAGACGCACTCTGAGGGCAACGGCTGCTCGAAGGTGATGGGTTGCTCGTTCACGAATGGCCAGTCGTACGCTTGAAGGGTGTACGTGGTCGCTTCCATGGTGTAAATGTGATCGTGGAGATCCTCGGAAGACCCGGATGGCTGCGACGGAGAACCAGGTTGCCTGTCTGCCCGGTCTGAGTCGTTGTCGTCGTCTGGAGCGGTAGTCCGGTCGCAGGGTCGGCGATGGACAGATTCTCCGTTCCTCTCTGGTAGTTGTGGCTCCCTAGGTGGTTGGTGGCAGCCAAGTTTGAAGAGCGCGCCTTTGACGAAGCTAATGCTTGCAAGACGATGGGGCAATGATGGGTGCCTCACTGCATTCGTCTACGGCCAGCCGCAGGTCGTCAAGGTTGTTAGCGGCGAGGATGTGCGTGACGTCACGTCGGTCTGACTCGGACGAGCTGAGAGACGAGAATGGTGTCGCCGAGGTGCACACTGCGCCTTTTATAGCCTGGTAGGCGGGGTCTCCCTTCGGGGTCGTGATTGGTCACAAGTTGTTGGAGAGTGCGTTTGAAAAATTAACCTATCTCTGGACGTGTTTGGAGCAACAATGGCAGAGAGCAGCAGAGAGCGAGAGAGTGGGACACATACACGCTCATCGTCGAAGGAGGGGTGAACATTTCCAGGAAAGGAAAATAGCAATTCATTGGTCATCTGTCAGCGCAACAACTACACAAAGAAGAAACCAAATAAAGGCTGAAGTTCACGAAGATATTCCAACTCCCTCAATTCTCGGTACTTGGGGGAAAAAATGCAAGCTGTAGTAATTGGCTTAACCCTGTCGGCATACCTCTCAACCAGCTGCTTCCACATGACAATAGAGTAAATTACTGTCACCCTTTCAGCTATGCTGCTTTCAGCAAATGTCTGTAGAAGCATGGCTGCGCATTCTTTAGCTATTTACTTTTACACTATATGGTGTAAGTGCTAATAGTACAGGCTGCTTAAAGGCGGAAGGCATGTACAAACAGAAGCACCAGTCAAATATTCATAAAAAAAAGTAACCGAAACAAATATGGTGCGCCTATATGAAGTTCGCTGATATATATATATATACACACACTTTCGCTGCCGACATCCTCGCTAATTATCGTCAATCAAAACAACCGGTGCAGAAAGCGTCGCTTACATCGATTCTGACAGCGCGTGGGAACTGCGTAACTTTTCATCTGAAAAAAAAAATTGAACTTCCGTATTTATTCCGATTTTTTTCTACATTTGGACGCTCTCCAGGCTCAAAATTCATCCCTTGAGATTTGAAAGGACAAACGCGGACTTCGAATAGACCTCCATTCGATGCATCTGTATGAATGTTTATATGTTTAGATCAAATTACTCTGACAATTTTGACTGGGGTGTTGTTCTCATTCGGTATCTTTGCCTTTATTATACCTGTACTGTGCACACCCCTCTATTCTGGAATGGTATGACATTCCTAAAAGCTGATGAATGACATGGTACAATGCGTCTCTGTCGCCTAGTGTGGGGAACTATGAAGATAGTACATTTTGGTGTGATTCTCGGAACGGCTTGGTGCTCGCCCTTCCTTTCTGGTTGGGAAAGGGAAACGTGGGGCCTCACCTGGTGACGAGAGTGTCTCGTCGAGGAGCAGCCTTGCCTGGCAACCGCGATTAATTTCGCTCGATATGCTTAACTTTTGTTGGCTTCTATTGTTGTGCGCGTGGTTATATTGGCGGGCAGGGACGCTTGCCCCTCCTGGTCACGTGGTAATGACCGTCGTGCAATAAAAAGTCTGAAATGTATATTGTGCCGCACTCATATAATCAAATCTTTATAGCAAATGCTTGTGCCAGCTGTTCAAGGTGGACGCGTCCTATTTGAAAACATTTATTTCTGCCGGTTCAAATACGTCTGTAATATCCGGCGTGATGCGACGCTGTTCTTCAGTTTCTCGAATATTACTGAAGGACGGGGGAATTACTTGCGTGAGAAGTCGTAGCGTCCTGGTGGCGATTATAAAATTGCAGAAATGTATATTTATTGATCCACTGGGGGGGGCCTCACGTTGCCAATATTGCCGAAAGAATTTCAACCACATGCTGGCATAACTCCGTATTGTACCCATTCAGCAGCACCGCCTTAACCATAACACAATGGTACACCCCCAATTATTCTGAGAGGGCATGGTAATGCTAAAGTCTATTCATCGATTACAATGCTTCGCTGGGTCAAGAAGAGTAGGGCGTGGGCTATTTCAAGAACGAGAAATTTGGAGTAATTGCAAATACATTTGTGCTTCCTCCTCGGCGGGGAAGAGAAAGGATAGATGGACCGCATTTCAGGCAGAAATGCCTGTAAAAAGGACCTTTTCCGTTGAGAAACAGCTTCGCGCACTTTTTCAAGTTAATATTTCTCGACGTGCGTCACTGTGAAGAGTGAAACGGGACGGGGCTAGAGTGTGCCACAATAATGGAAGGGGGGAGGGGGGTCCTTTCAGTTGTGCTCAGGGGACGCATTCCGTAGACAACCACCTACCGCAAGAAAATTTACAACAAGGGGGGTACAGCGCTGTGTACTGTTTCTCTGAACTGTCGAAGCATGATTTGCTGTGGCCGCCGGACTACGCGTGTAAACATTGCGGCGATAGTTTGCCACAACTTCCTTTTGTTGAAGGATACCTACACCATCCGATCTGGATCAAGCTCAAAAAATAATTTGGCCATTGAGACGCCGCGACAGCATAGCTACCGCGGCATCGTTAAGTCAGCGGCGCAGAAGAAAGCCACGAAAATGAAAAAAAATGCTTATGCGAAGGAAGTGCGCTTTTGTGTCTAGCTTTGCATTTCGTTCCAGCCTGCGGTACATATTGAATGTCTCTAAGGCAAAATATGTTTTCATACAGTAATTTATCAGCTAAATAAATAATCGTTACCAGGAGGAAGTTCTTTGTTCTTTTAAAGGCTATGAATGCGAGCTCGTTGGTAAGAATCCATGGAGAGAACACCGCGCAAAATAAATACGGACAAGGGAGGAAACACGACGAGATTGATAAGGAAATTATTTCCATTGTGGCAGAAAATAACCGAGGGCGCTTCTACAAGTAACAGCCGATAACAAAATTGTCGGTGGCACCCATGTCTTGCCTGAGTTGCTGAAGGCAACTGGTCATGGCGGAGCTGTTGTGCCGACACATTCTTGATAGACATTGAGGGTGTCACGAATGCATTTATTGCTTAGAAACATCTAGAAAAAAAAGACGTCTTTTTGGGCGAGTTGATCACAATTCTTCTTGGGTACTAGGCCCGAAGGCACACAAGAAAAAAGGAAGGAGACGGGACAGACCGCCTGTCCCGTCTCCTTCCTTGTTTCCGGTGTGTGTTCGCGCCAGCACCCAAGAAGGATCTAGAATACTTTAGAACTTGATTCAAAGGGTAGCTTTCTTTGCCTTGTCTTTCAATATTTTCCACTGGTGCTGTCTGGCCCACCACGTTGGATTATCGCCCAGAGCATTGCATACATGACAGAGCGAGGCAGAGAGAAAAGGCGATGCGTGAAACTACTTTGGACCTCACCGCGTCGAATGTGCACAATGTGCCTCTGGAACTCCCTGGTCGTCAACACACCACCCTCTTGACAGCTGTCATTATCCGTGACCCCTCTGCAATCATTCCAGAAACTGCATCGCTTACCTTATTTCTAAAGTGCGAGTCAAGAGGGGACGAAGATAGAACTTTACAGAGGAGGGGGAGAAGAGGCCGCTTCCGTGCTATGGGGTGGGGGTGGGTGGGAGGGGATAGGGAAAAGGAGACGTGAGAAGGCACGGGAATGCTACCGCTGCAACACGTGAAGGGTTCCGGGAAAACTGGAGAAACTTCAGTTCAAGGTGCGCCCTGGTATGTTTCTGCTATTTCTCAAAAATAAGCACCACGGAAGTATGTCAAGCGAACAACTTACACAGGGCGTGAAGAAGAAGAGCCGCCTTGTGTAAAGCGCACTGCGGGGTCTAGGCGACACTACCGTAGCTGTCGCACATCAAATCAACACTTTTTTTGCCCGCAGCAGTAGCTTTGCGACTATGGCATCGCTCGAAAGAATCTCGCGTGTATTCGCGAGATTCTTTCACACTCGGGAAAACCCTTTTATGTAGCGCGTGCTAGCGGCAGAAAGCTGCATCGGGAGTTTTTCATGTTGCTCTACAATTTTCTCGTTGGCACTTTTCATCTAGTTATGCTGTTCGAGTAGTTCATTAAATTAGTTAAGTAGAATGGTCTAATTTGGCGTGATGTAAACGATCGTCCGAGTATTTCCAAGAGACGGAAAATGGCATTTCATTTCAGTTTTATTTTTCATAAAGAACAGACATTTCTGGTAGGGATACCTGGGCAAAACGCTATTTTTTGACAGCTTTACTGGGCCCGGGCAACCTCGAAACTTTTAGCAGCGGCGATATTTAGGAGATGAACCAGATTTATGAAAAAACATAGCCATTAATGAACACATACAGGTGACATGCACATGTTCTTCCACATATACCCACGTATATACTAACACACACATATATACCGATTTGACTTCAACAGCTCATAGATATGCCAACAGTAAAATTATTTTATCCATATCCGTTTCCAACAATAATGTAGGTTCGAACTTAAGTCGAGATTGAAAATAAAACCACTTGTGAAGTCTGCATTGCATGCTGATAATTAACAGTATCATAAAATTATACATGTTTCGCAAATATTCTTTAAGCTGTTTCAAAGTAAAGCCCAATGTATGCTTGTACCTGTTTAAGATACTAGGTAAATTATGTTCCAGGGTTTGTAAGTTGTAGTTCGTGCGGAAACGCGACGGAAACCAAAAGTCCCTGTTTCGCGTGCATATGTTACTTAGTGCGGGTATTACTGATGCTGTGTGTGTAAGGAAATCGTGAAAGCAGCTAGCCGAAAAACAGAACGAGTGCAGAATACGAAACTTGTACATGTGATGAGAGGCCATAATCATATAGGTCTGCACTGCAACACCAGTGTGTGCTAAGTGCGGAATGTTTGCAATGCATCGAACTATTACCTTGGTTCGGTCCAGCTACATTTGGATATGTTTAACGTTGTTTAATCTATTGAAGCAAAAGTTATTGCGTGTACGCAATGGTCTTTTAGCGCTATTTCTGTGCAAACGAGCTAGATTGTGTTGTACGTTTAATAAAGAAATAATTTTACTTTCTTGTACTGTGTTTGTTTTCTAGCAGCACCTTTGCGCATTAACGATAGTTCTCAACCAAATTCGTTTTTTATTTCTTTTGCTTTGTATATTTAAAAAGTAACGATGCCTAATACTCAAAATACATATAGTTACCATTGGTTAGTTGTTGCCCGCATTGTTTTCACAACACCGCGTAACAGAGGGACCATCCACAGTTTTTTTTGTCAAGTTCTTGCATCCCAGAAGTGTAATATATTTATGCATTCTATCCAGCTGGTGACCAAATGAAGAGTTCTCTTTTGTTTTGTATTCAATATGTGTTACACGTAATTTTTCTCATTTCTACACCACACCTATAACCGTCATAACACCGACTGCTGACAAATAATAATAATAATAATAATAATAATAATAATAACAATAAAGAAAAGTATGGCGCCTTCGCTCAGGCAAGAGCTCGCCATATATATGGGTCTGGAGGAAAACTGCAAAAACATGAACGTGATAGCGACAAGAAAAAAAAAATATCGCGCGGTTCACGTTGGCCGTGTGTCTGTTTGACCTTGGAGAGGCATAGCCAAAACCTTCCCGAACCAATAGCAATACCTGGAAAACCTATTTGCCCGCCGACTTTAGAAGCTGCTTCTTCGAGATTTCACTTCCCAGCAAAATGATGTACCTTTCTTTTACGAAGCATCATGTTGTGGAACAGGCGCGAGATGTCCTGCTTTTCTTTATTCTGCATATAATATGTCGTATGAAGCCGCTTCGTTGTGCTACAAGTTTACCTTCGTGCTTCCAGAATCTCAAATCTTCCAGCATCCGCCATCGTCGTAGCGGTCGTCTTATGAAAATGCTCTGTGCACGGTGCACACCAAACAGCCAGACCAACCGGAGCAACCGTCAATACCACCTGCCCTCTTTGATGCATCGCTGTATGCCAACTAGACTCCGCCGAAGAGAGGCGACTCTGCTTTATCGCTTGTGGCTAGGGGTGGCTTTCACGCAATCTCACTCATTTCTCATTGGAATGGCCGACAACGCTCTCTGCAATGCCTGTCTTCGCGAGGAGACGGTGGAACACATTCTGTGCGACTGTCCTGAATATAATGTTCAGCGACAGTCCCTGGCATCCGTTCTAGCGCACCTTGACACTACAGATCATTGTCCCTTGAAACGATTTTCACATGCCGCCGACAAAAGACATCGCAGCTGAAGGCGACGAAGGGACTACGTCGGTTTTTGAAAGAGACGGGATTGGACAAGCGGCTGTGACAGTGATATGACGTACCGCGCAAGAGTGATGGACTCTAACGGATGATGTGTGTGTGCTGTGCTATGTACTCTCTCTCTCCCTTCCCCATCTTTCAACGCCCCCATCCAGCTCCCATGTGTAGGGTAGCAGACCGGTTAAGCTAAACTGGTTAACCTCCCTGCCTTTCCTTCTCCACTTTTTCCTTCCTTCCTTCCTTATGAAAATGCTTGCGCAGATAAAGACTACAGCCGCGGAATAGGAAGCCTTTAAGCCTCTTGATAGCGCAAGAAAAATACCGCTAATGAAACTCGAGCGGTAATATACGTTTCAGTAACTGGCAATTGCGGCTCGACTGTAATATGTTTTTGCGGAAAATCAAATTATTTTCAATATTATGTTCATGGATACAAACTAAAAACCTAAACGATGCATATATGTTTGCAGCAAAAATACTCCTATGCAATTGGAGTATATGCACCGGTCATCATAAAAAAATATTCTAGTGCGTTTTTATACATAAACAACGTTCTACGAAAATACTGCCCAGATTATTCAGTAACGAGCGTCTGAGAAAGTGTTCCGGTGTGTACCAAGGGTTTCCTGTCACCGCAGCAGAGACATTAAAGACATGTTACTGCACTCAAATGTCGGCCAACATCATTCCCCCACACTCTAAGAAAAATCCCGGGGAAAACGGGAGTAACTGCGCCGTTAGTCCTAAAAAGGGCGCTTTCGTCCCTCAAAGGACTAACTGCATGAATGTGCGTGCCGTGTGCAAATTTCGGAGAGCAAGTGTTTAGTCCCTGGTCGGAAAGAGAGCAATGGGAGGACGAACGGCAACAGTTACTCCCCAGGCACTTCGCTGTTTTCGTCCGTGTCATGGAGCGATGCGGCGAAAATGGTATTGTCTATAAATCGTGAATGGTTCGAAGTTAGTGCATCGTCTATTGAACTACATGCAAATCAGCACCTTGCCTCTTCGTGAGAAAATTACGTGAAACTTAAAACTGGCATGTGAAGAGCCATGCCCTTCGTGCGCACGCAATAAGTGAGCGATACACATTAAACGCGCAAGTCATTGATAGACGGCTAGATTTCTTGGTCAATAGTACCTAAGTTCCTTCCGTTCCAAGGAGGTTGCAAACTGAAGCGATGTGTAGCTCAAACGGCGCACGCTAAGTGACAGAGAAATTGCCCTTCTCTGTCGTCTTCGGTGCCCCGTTTGAGCTCGCTACACGTATACATGGCGTAGTGCCTCAGTTTAAATCACCCTGAGAATACTCAGGCTGATTTCTTTTCGCAGTCGCTTATGGTTGCAAGTACACTCAACGTTAGACTCTCACTGCAAAGCTTGCACAAAATACGGAGTCAGTTTTATATTGCCGCAGTTGTGTTCCCATGTTTAACCATGTCTAAATATCCCATCTTGTCAACCAAGCGGCGTGGTGAAGTCGTTAGAGTACCTGACTAGTGGGCGAGAGGACGTGAGTTCGAATCCTGTTCTCGAGCACGTTTTTCTTTTTCAGCTCAATAATTTTTTGTTATTAGGGTATCAATGCCTAATTTAATTAATTCCACCTTTGCGGAGCATCGGAACGAATTACCGATGCTCCTTTGAGGACCATCGGGCAGGAGCAACTGTTAGTCCCCGAAGGAGTAAGCGCATGGGGAGTAACAGTTCATCCCATGTCAGTTCGTCCCCAAAAGGACTAATGGTTGTGGCAAATCAGTTAGTCCCCAAAAGGACTAACCTCCCTACCCCTTTTAGTCCTTTTTTTCTTAGAGCGCATAATAAATGCAAGTTGTCGCCCCAGGTTCAGAACCTGCAGGCACCTTCAAAGTGAAAATAAAATAAAAGCATCACAAATTGTTATACATACGAAGTGTACCTTTACTAGTACAAATTCGGATGTGATTTATATGCTTGAATGTTACTTCTGTAAGAAACAATATATCGATGAAACGGTAAAATCAATGAACGTCAGACTAAACAGGCATCGCGCGGACAAAGCTAAAAAGCTTTTCAAAGCGGTTTCGGAGCATTTCAACCAACATTGAAGAACCTAAACTCTACATCTTACAGTCAAATTTCTGTTCTGAACGAGAAATAAAACAGAGAGAATCATACGTTATCCATAGGCTCACGACATTGCGGCCAAGAGGCATAAATGTTCCAAAGGGAGCTTTAGAATCTGTACGCTTTGCTAAATTTCAAGATATAGGCAACAACAATTGGTTTGGCTGCTTAATGTTCATTTTTTCCTTTCCATTTTTCCTCTTTTATTTATTTATTCCATTTCAGTACTTTCTTTTTCATATGCTTTATTTTCACGTGCAGCGGTTTCTGCCGCGCCATCTATTATGTATTTCCGAGACACGGTAGCCCACGAATACCAACGAAACAGGTGATAGAGGGCTGCTGCGCACGCCGTTGGCACTTCGGCTTACAAAAGGCCGTTGACATGCGGCTGAAAGATGGCCATGTTTCCAGCCTTGTGCACAGCACTCCTTCTTTCTCATTCCTACACCTTCGCCGCTAACACACCTTCATTCGTTGCCACACCCACCCACCTTACCCCCTCACCCCTTTAGAAGAACCCTACCTATGTGTTCTGTGACGAGGAAAGCATACGTCGCCTTGAAAAAGACAAGTCTGCTTGTCGAAACGTTTGCTTTCACCTTGTTCTCGTTTTGACCATCGTCTTTATTATCCATTTCCCGCATTCCCCTGTTTTTCCTAGACATCAATTTGACACTGTTAGACTCGTTCATGCGCTGCTTATTATGTTTGAACTCGGAATGTCTGGCAGGTTCTTGCGACGTATTTCTGAATTTTTACTAGGTTCTAAAGTACTTGTTAAGACGGGTGAAGGAAAGAGTGCTGAATATGTTTTGTCAAATAGGGGCTACAACAGGGAAGCCTACTCAATCCTGTTCTCTCTAACTGCGTCTTGGCAGATTTACTAAGAAGACTGCCATCACAGTTAGCATTTTCACTGTTTGCAAATGATGTCTGTAGTTGGAGATCTGGGTGAAGTCAAATAAAGCATAAAGGCCACCCATTGGCTTTAGACATAATGAAACGAGATATAAGTTTAGTTTAAAAGGAATTCGAGAACATCTTCATATATTGCTAAAAATAATTTTAGAACTCAGACTTCCAACATCCTCCATGGCTGCCTATACTTCCAAAAATCGATTTGTCAGTAGACGGAATATTCTGAAAAAGACATCTTCATTCAAGTTGATCAACAACTATCACTTTACCAGATATATATGCCGTATTCAGGATACAGACAGATATACACAGATGGCTCCAGTACAGCAACCTCTTCAACTTTGATCAGCACTCATTATAGCGCACCTAAATAAACAAGAACGATTTTAGTTACCTATTGCGACTTTGTCCACAACGGCTAAACTATTCGGAATTCTATGTGGGATAAAATTTATAACTTCTGCAAGAGATGCCTAAATGTGTAAATTTCAGCGATTCATAGGCGGCTCTAACATCACTGTGCAGCACAAAAGAAAAACAATCACTGATAGCATAATTTACGAGACACTTAAAGACCTCACAAAGGCAAGCAATGCGAACCATGAAATAGAATTCCAGTGGAAGCCAGGGCACTGTAACATTTTTGGCAACACAGCCGCCGATGAAGTAGCACGACAAGCGCACCTCAAGGTTGATGTTGTTCCGCTACCACTGTCGAAGAATGAATCTTGCTGCATTTATAAGGACAATGTCTTTCAAGATGTTTAGAAATACGTGGTTTGACCCGAATTCTCAGAGCTCGGATTTATATGCTATGGATCCATTCGTTGAAATCAAATTTTCATTGTCCTTACACAGAAATATGGAAACCCTTATTAATCGATTAAGGGTCGCTCCTGCCTAAACAAAACATTTCTCACATAGAATTGGCCATGCGGAAATTTCCGAATGTGATTGTGCATTTGGAGATGAAGATGCACATCACTTCCTTCTAGATTGCACACATCACGGCACACGAAGACACAGACTTAAATCAACCCTAATTACATTAGGCGGCAGACCTTTCAGCTTAAAAAAGCTTTTGGGTCCTTGGCCAACAACGGCCTTTTTCCCTGTGAATGTGTCGTTAGCTAAGGTGAAGAAGGCTTTTCCTTTATGTAAAGAGCTCGTACTAGAAAAATTAAGAAAGAGCATCAACGCGGCTGACGCAGGGTCTTTGAGTGTATTCTTTACTGTAAAGACCCACCAGGAATCTGTTCGGTTCAGGGCTATTGTCACTGAGAAGCGCTCCTGGCTAGGCATCTTGTCAAGGTATCTGCAGAAGCACCTTAGTACCAACCCGTTAGAAGACCCTTTTCTGGTTAAAAATTCTGCCGAGGTCATCGAGTATTTATCTGGCTGTGATGCCTCGTGTCAAACGAGGTGCGCTTTTTCTATTGATGTAGAAGACTTGTTCTACTCATTGCCTCATCCTGAGCTTTTCTGCGCGGTTAGAAGTCACATTGAAGACACGGGACTAGTGGCCTTCCAAAAGATGACTGGGTTATCAACCGACAATTTTTTAGAGGTAATATCCTTTTATCTCTCATCCACCATTATCACTTGTAATGATAGCTGTTTTATCCAAAAAGAAGGAGTGTGCATCGGCTCTTGCGTAGCTCGACTTTCAAGCGATATGTTGTTATCCAGTGTTGACAAGCGCATTCAAGCGTCCCTTTACGATGCAGTCATGCTGAAAGATTGTACATATGTCGACGATTACGCAATGGTAATGAATGCGACTAATCCTCAGGATAGAGGTAATAGTATGATCAACATTGTCGATACTTTTGCTAGCAACGCCTTTGGAGTGAAGTTCACGCCCGAGCTGCCGGAGGATGGTCGCATCCAGTGCTTCAATGTGTGTCTTATCTTTCACAGAGCGCGCGTGTGCTGGCAGTACAAGCCACGGTCGAAAAAACAAATTAATAATTATCAATCGGCCAACTCCAAGCTGGTAAAAAGAGCTATAGCTAAAAACTGCATCCGCTCTGCTAAAGAGAAGGCCTGCGAACATCAAGTTCGTGAGAGCGTCAACGCCCAGCTAAGGTGTATGGAGAAGGCTGAGCTCCACGGACATATTATGGCCTCGGTGCTAGAGAGCCGGATTCGCAAGGTAAAAGTTGGTGGGAGGCGTAGGAAAATTTTTTGAAGCCTTTTGTATCTCTAATGAAAACGATTGCTGCGTCAGTCCTCCTTCTGTTGTGCTCGGGGAAAAAGAACATTATTATCTCTCGGCAAACGTATGTGTGGGAATGAAGCCCTGTTTTCGTGAATAAAGTTTAGTTGAAGTCCGGCGTTCGTTTTGTCCTTCTGTTCTCGTCCGTGTTCACTTGTGAGCTGCAACAATGTTTCATAATGCATATCACAACCAACTAGCCCAGCTGTCCATTCTGAGGAAAGGCGACGCGAGAAACTACTTTGGACCCCACCCCGTCGAATGTGCTCAACGCCATCTGGAACTTCCTGACCATCACCACATTACCAACTTGACAGCTGTAATTATCCGTGACCCCTCCACAATCATTGCAGAAAGTGCAGCGGTCACCCTATTTCTAAAGTGTGAGTCAAGAGGGGACGCAGAGAGAACTTTAGAGAGGAGGGGGGAGAAGAGGCCCTCGCCATGCAAGGTGGGGGGGGGATAGGCAAACGGAGACGTGAGAAAGCAGGGAAGCGCTACTACAATACGCACGACAGTGGTCGCGGGAAAACTGGAAAATGTTCGGCACAGTACTTTACTACTATTTCTCAAAAATGAACACCAGGGAAGTATGTCAAGCAGACAACTTACGCAGGGCGTGAAGAAAGAGAGCCGGATACCTAAAGCGCACCGCAGTGTCCAAGCGACACTACGGTAGCGGTCGCACATGAAATCAACACTTCTGTGCCCGCTGCAGTAGCTTTGCGACAATGTCGCGGATTTGATGACGACAGCCGCCGTACCATTTCGGCAGGGGCGAAATGGAAAACGCAGTTCCACTTAGATTTTAGAACACGTTAAAGAAAACCTCGGGGTCAAAATCAATCCGCAGGTCGCCACTATACATCGTGTATCGTACTCGGATTGTGCTTTTGGCACGTACAGCCAAGTAATCCAATTCAAATTTATTGCTTCTGTCATGATGTGATGTTCTATGCGAGGCAATGAAATACTGAATACCCCCTGAGGTGATGAAATGTAGCCCACGTCAATGCCTCAAGCGAACACCTCTTACTGTGCGTTCTGTACGCAAACAAACTGCAATGGTGCACGGAACGTAACGGTTAACATCAACTCGCCACTCTGGTGTTGAACTAAACGTTGAAGAAATTAAGCATTCGCCGCCAACATCACCGCTAATTATGGTCAATCAAAGAAACCACATCAGAAAACGTCGCTTACATCGATTCCCGCAGTACGTGGGATCTACATAATTTGATTTTCCTCAGTTGAATTGTTTCTCTTTTCCCTCCGCATTTTTTCCGGAAGTGTTTCTGATACGTCCTCATTTCCGCTCGACAGCCCGTGTTTAGCTTTTATTATTCCTCATTAGCGAAGTATGTGAAGTCAAAACATGGAAAAGACCAAGGAGAAACGTCGCACCTGCATCGATAAATACAATGGCGAATACGTGTAACGTGCCTCTAAAATGTTGGAGACAGTGTCGGACGAACATTTCGCGACAGCATTCTTTAACGCGGAAAACGCGTATACGCTCACTGCCACTGCTTATGGTGTCAGACGGGGACGATGTATAAAGCCAGTTTCTGCTAGTTTTTGCACGCATTGAATCTATATACCGGCAAGTATATACCTATCGTGTAGCCAGCCTCGTGGCATAAAGGCCAAGTTCGCTGCACTCCGAGCCGCTTTCTATTGTAAATGCTAAATGAGAAAAAAAAATAATGAAAGAAAGAACACCTGGTATATAGCTAATCAACGTGATGCAGCAGTTCAGACCATTTCCAGCCGACCACCGTATGGTACGCCAATAATCGGGCAATTCGGTAAAGGAAAAACAATATTTATTACGCACTCGAGCGGTACAGGCATATCTTCAAAGGCAGCTGCTTCGAAGTTCAGCGCACGTGGTCACAGGCTACCTAATTGAAGTGGTCTATGCGGACAGTCGTAAGCTGCACAGGGCTGACTGATCCACTGTTGACTCCAGGCCTAGGCGCCAGCGATGCCACCAACTCCGAAGATGCATTCCAGCAGGTGATGCTGAAGTTCTCCAAGTACTCCGTTGAACGGGCAGCCCAGACTGGCATGGAAACAGCGCACCGGCAGTGCCATAACATACTCCAGAGGGAAGTACACGTCGATGACGACTTCCGCCAGGAAGCATTCACCGTCGAGGGGACACAAGCCGAAACGGAGCCTGTGTTCGCAGCTGTGGTCATCACAAGCGTCTTTGTGGCACCGACCACACAAGGTGTGCCAGCAGGGAAGCAGCACAGCGTCGGCCGCCACCACCTCGCAGTTCGCGCAGACGCACTCTGAGGGCAACGGCTGCTCGAAGGTGATGGGTTGCTCGTTCACGAATGGCCAGTCGTACGCTTGAAGGGTGTACGTGGTCGCTTCCATGGTGTAAATGTGATCGTGGAGATCCTCGGAAGACGCGGATGGCTGCGACGGAGAACGAGGTTGCCTGTGTGCCCGGTCTGAGTCGTTGTCGTCGTCTGGAGCGGTAGTCCGGTCGCAGGGTCGGCGATGGACAGATTCTCCGTTCCTGCCAGGTAGTTGTAGCTCCCTAGGTGGTTGGTGGTAACCGAGTTTGAAGAGCGCGCCTTTGACGAAGCTAATGCTTGCAAGACGATGGGGCAATGATGGGCGCCTCGCTGGCTTCGTCTAAGGCCAGCCGCAGGTCGTCAAGGCTGTTTGCGGCGATGATGTGCGTGACGTCACGTCGGACTGACTAGGACGAGCTGAGAGACGACAAGAGTGTCGCCGAGGTGCACCCTGTCCCTTTTATAGCCTGGTAAGCGGTGCCTCCCTTCGGGGTCGTGATTGGTCACAAGTTGTTGGAGAGTGGGTTTGAAAAATTAACCAATCTCTGGACGTGTTTGGAGCAACAATGGAAGAAATGCCGGCAGCACAGAGAGAGAGTGGGACACATACACGCTCATCGTCCAAGGAGGGGTGAACTTTTTCAAGGTAGGCAAACAGCATTTCATTCGTCATCTGTCAGCGCAACAACTACACAAAGAAGAAAGAAAAGAGAGGCTGACAGTTCACGAAGCTATTCCTACTCTCTCAATTCTCGGTACTTGAAGGAAAAAATGCAAGCTGTAGTAATAGGCCTAACCATGGTAGCATACCTCTCAACCAGCTGCTCCCACCTGACAATAGACTAAGTTATTGACACCATTTCAGCTAGGCTGCTTTCAGCAAATGTCTGTAGAAGCATGGCTGCGCATATTTTAGCTAGTTGCTATTGCACTATATGTTGTAAGTGCCAATAAGCCAGGCACAAACAGAAGCACTAGTCAAAGATTTATAAAAAATAAACGAAACGAATAAGGTGCGCCTATTTGAATTTCTCCCATATACATATATATATATCTATATATACATATATATATATATATATATATATATATATATAGTCATATAAGAAGCCAACAAACACTGGCACCAAGGAAAAGATAGGGGAAACTACTTGTGCTAAATAAATGAAATAAAGAAAGGATAAATAACCGGAATTAATTCTCCATACAATTTCATGGGTAGTTATGTTTCCTAGGTGAATCCCGTGAGTGTTAGCCAGCGGCACCACTTACAAACCTTGGCTGCAGTAATATATATATATATATATATATATATATATATATATATATATATATATAAACAGCCGTGGTGCACATAAGGGCACGTTTAATATCAACGCAATAAGCGTTGCAAAGAAGTTAAGCTTTCGCTGCCGACACCCTCGCTATCTTATCGTCAATCAAAACAACCTGTCCAGAAAGGTTCGCTTACATCCATTCCTACAGTGCGTCGGAACTGCGTAACCTTTCATCTGGAAGAAAGAGAACTTTCGTATTGATTACGATTTTTTTCTTCTTTTGGACGCCCTCCAGTCTCCAAATTCCACCTTTGAAATTTGAACGGACAAACGCGGACTTCGAAGGACCTTCTTTGATGCACCTGTATGACGGTTTAGATGTTTCGATCTAATTACTGTGGCCCCTGTTACTGGGGTGTCCTTCTCATTCAGTATGTTGGCCTTTATTATACCTGTACCGTGTACACCCCTCTACTCTGCAAGGGTTTCACATTCCAAAAATCTGATGAATGGCACTGTACAATGCGCCTGGTTCGGGTAGTTTGGGGAACTACGAGGAAAGTACATTATGGTGTGATTCCGGGAACTGATTCGCTCTCGCCCTTCCTTTCTGATTGAGAAAGGGGAACGTGGGTCCCCACGTGGTGCCGAGAGTGTCTTGTCGAAGACCAGCCTTGCCTGGCAACCGTGATAAATTTCGCTCGATATGGGGCACTGTTAAAAGTCAAACGGAACGGGCACATCGTAAATCGACGACGACTGAAGACGCGTAACTGAACCAACCATGTGCGGTCAAACGAAATTAAGTGCACCTGCTTGATTGGTGTTGCTTATTGCTCGAACTGCATGAAATACTTGTTTTACAGCCATGCGACCAGGCAAGTAGTTTCTAGTTTGGTAACAGACTCGCCTTGAAAACTTACAGGTTGTCAATTACTTGATCGACTATTCACCCAAAAGAAGCAACTAATTTTGCGACTGAAGCTACAGCACTGGAAAACAAAAACGCCAAATGACGGGACAGTGACAACCAATGACGTTCAGCGCGGGCTATACAATATAGGTTTTCGACAGTCATCGAAATACATACGACAAAATCAGAATTTCTTGTGCACCTTCTTTTTTCATTCATCAGAAATTCAAGAGAAGCTACAGCAGTCCTGACACATGCAACTTGATGTTCTCCGTTCGAGTGAAAACTGAGTTACTTGTTGCCTGGTTGAGCACCAGTTGTGGATGCGTCCACAAAAGGCACTGCACCTAACTAGTTCAGCAATGCGTGAAAATATATGAAGGAACAGATTCCAGGCAATTTCGCATATATTATAATTGGGAGCTTCTGCATCGCTTCCGTTTCCTCGTACGCCGTCACTGTCAAGGCACATATCGATCGGGACGTAGGTTTCAGTTTATTAGCGTGGCAAATATACGTGAATGCATAATAGGACATTCCTCGGTGACGTCACAAAGAGGCGGAGCATGTGCATGAAAAACCGGCGTCAACAAGGATGAGCACGTGGCAGCGGTCTCCATGTTATGCAAACCATGTCCTTGCGTTCAGAGTTCATAAACCACACCAGTTCATAATACACGTATTATATAACATAGTATGATACAATAACAGTGATCGCGCGAATGCGATAGCTTGGTGTTGCATAAATATATTGACAATAGTGCCATGTAGGAACAAAAATACTTTGTGTCGCGCATTGTGTTTTGTGCTTTTGAGTAACTGTCGACTCGATAATTCCAGTTCAGAGCGGCAATTCTTTGAGAGCTCCACAAACAATGGTATTTTTATTGTACCACGAGTTCCAACATGCGCGCCAAATTCAATGTTCCTTCCGACGTCAAAAAGAAGGGTTTTCACGTGACAGGAATTCGAGGTGGCCTTCGCTCAGTACCAAAAACAACTCAATAGAGTTCTAACGAGTAGAAATGGGGTTAACCAAGGGGCGCGGTTTTTATTAGTGATATCATGAGAACCAACGAAAAAGACACCAAGGAAAACATAGGATAAATTACTTGTACTTGCTAATTGAGGTGTACTTGCTAATTGAGGTGCTAATTGAGGTGCTAATTAACGGCAGTGAAAGTCGATGAAAAAACAACTTATAACAACGATACCACGTCTTCGCATTACGCGTGCGATGCTCTAACCAATTGCACTACCGCGGCGCGGTTTCCCCATCCACTTTCATGGGAGTTTATGTGTTACTACTAGAACGTTGGGAGTGTTAGCCAGCGCCACCATTCGCAAACCTTGGCGGCGGACGTGGAACGTCCTTCCTGCCGCAGGCTTCACGAGTGTGCGACATCTGGTTATTCTTCAAAAGCTGAATATCACCTCATCGTGCCCGAGGAGAAAGAAGCAGGCCGTTTTGAACTTCAAGATACATAATGTTCCCGTCGAAGAAATATTCCTAGCATAAATTCGAGGTTGGCCTGTTATGTCTAATAACCACACAACTATCGAGTGTCTGTATAAATTCTTAAATAACCACCTGCCAACATGCCCACCACCCTCCCATTACTTGTTCAAGACACGCTGCACCTCCTTGGAATTATCGACTGCACCAACTTTAACCAAATCCTTTAGGACCTCGCTACTCTAGTCACATTGGATGTTTCTACTCTTTTCACTACATCATACCCATTAGTGAAGGAATCGAAGCCGTATCAAAATCCCTCGCAATCAATCCCCAAGCACACGCTCCTGATGTTTACCTATCGCTCCTTAGGTTAGTTCTCACGCTAAACTATTTCGAATTCTATTCTATTCGCTACTTGTAAACTTTCGGCTCTAGCTAGGGAACAGATTCGCCCCCACGTATGCGAACATATTCATATTAGAGCTTGAAGCAAACCTGTTGAAATCCTGCCCTTGTAAATCACACACCTATCTTCCTTAGATTGAGGACATATTTATAATATGGGAACACAGCACGAGCGCATTAACCGACTTAATTAACCTTTTCAATCGCTTTCACCCGAGGATTGAATTTACTGCTCACCAGTCTACTAGTCAAATCAAATTCCTCGAGACGACGGTCTACATAGAATACGGAAAACTGAGAACGACACTTTTCCGAAAGCTTACGGATAGCCAGCAATATTTAGACTACAACAGTCATCACCCGTTACACTGCAAGTAATGAATTTTTCTCGGACTAACGAAACGAATAAGAAGAATCTGCAGTAAAGACAACTATTAAATCGACCACCTAAACGACCCTAACAACGCTATAGCTGAAAGAAACTGTCAACAAGTTACTCTCGACACAGCTTATGATGTCGCGTCAAAATTGGAGAGACAGTCGGAATTATCTAAGGAACACCCTGCACCAGAATCTGACAGCCCGCCAGCCTTAATAACGAAATATTCGAATGCCCTCTCAAACATAAACAACATCATACGAAAATACCAACCAATATTATCAAGTAAGGAGCGTCTGAGAAAAGCCTTCCCGGAGGTACCAAGGGTTACCTATCGCCACAACAGAAACCTTAAACACATGTCACTGTGCTCAAAAGTCAACCAACATCCTTTCCTGGTCATAAAAAATTTGTCGCCTCAAGTGCAAAAACTTGCAGGCACCTTCAAAGTGACACTAAAATTAAAATACCCGCAAATACTTGTACACACGAAGTGAAAACTAGCTTTGCTTGTACTAGTTCGGATGTGATTTACGTGCTTGAATCTTCCTTCTGTAAGCAACAATATATCGGTGAAACGGGACAATCAATGAACGCCAGACTAAACGGACACCACGCGGGCACAGTTAAAAAGCTTCCAAAAGCCGTCGCGGAGCATTTTAACCATCCAGGTTATAACTCTGGTGAACCTAAACTCTACATCTTACAGTCAAATCTCAGTTCTGAACGCGAAATAAGATACAGTGAATCAAACCTCATCCATAAGTTAAAAGCATAGCTGCACATATTTTATCTTTTTAGCTGGTTGCTAGTGCACCACACGTGGAAGTGCTGACAGGCTTTTAAAGGCGGAACGCATGTACGAGCTGAAGCACTAGCCAATTATTTATTTATAAAAAGAACCGAATAAGGCGCACCTGTTTGAAAATTACCCTTATATATATATATATATATATATATATATTATACAAAAATTCGCACCTTATTCGTTCTCTTTTTTATGTAAATACTTAGTTTGTCCTTCTATTCGTGTATGCCTCCCGCCTTTAAATCGCCGCTGCAATAGCAACTAGCTAAAGATGTGCACCCGTGCTTCTAAACACAAAAGGTGCAGAGCAGATTTGGTAATATGCTTCACGACAAATACTGCATGGGTGGTTCATTCTACTAAATTTATATTCTATTTGGGTACAACATAAAAACACTGAATTGACGAGGTGGATTTCGAGACTTCTAATGTTTATAATTGTGTATTCATGGATTTATTTAGTTTTTGCTGCGCTCTGTTATTATTTTCCGGGAGTGCAGTGTATGATGATCATAAAAGCCATTGCTGTAGAGCGTCAGGAGTACTTTGCTCTGCATACCAATTGTCTAAAGGATTTTCATTGTAAATTAAATTTTTTCGCGCATGCGCAGTGGCACTCTCTGAAGCAGAGCAGAAAAAAAAGACAGGTAACCTCCAACCAGGAGACTCTTCATGTCCACTTTTAGTCGTATTCTGTTTGGCCTACGATAGTTTCTCACGTTGACGCGCGACAAACTGGGCTTTGGTATGGCTGTCAGCAAGTAAATCCAGAAATAAAACTAGACAAGGACAAGCAATATGTCATACTTAATTACACGAAGCAATGGCTTCTGGCTGTCACCCTAGTATTACGCACCTTTCCCCACCCGCAACTCTTCGCAAGAACAATGATGTACAGTTTCATAACTGACTAAAGATTCCATCGCGTATCAGTTAAAAAAAAATTATTCACTGAGAGAACATTTCAGCAGGATATAAAATATTGACAATACGATTGTCGTCTCGAGTTTGTATATCGTGCGGAACTCATATAATCAGTTGTTTATGGCAAATGCTTGTGACAACTGTTCGAGGTTGACGCGTCCTATTTGAGGACATTTATTTCTGTCGGTTCAAATACGTCTTTATTATCCGGTGTGAGTCAGCGCTGTTCTTCAATTTCTCGCATATTACTGAAGGACGTGGGACTTATTTGCGTGGGAATTCGTAGTGTCCGGGTGGCGATTTTAAAACTGCAAAAATGTATTTTTATTTATTCACGGGATGGGACCTCACGTTGATAATGTTGCATAAATAAGTTCGATCACACACTAGAATAACGATGTATTGTCTCCATTCATCAGCACAGCCTTTACCATCCCACAATGATTCACACCCAATTGCTCAGAGGGGGTTTGGTACTGCAAAATGCAATTCATTGATAACAATGCTTCGCTGGGTCAACAAGAGTAGGGTGTGGGTTATTTCAAGAACAAGAAACTCGGAGTAATTGAAAATGCATTTGTGTTCGTGCTTCCTTTTTGATTGGGAAAGGAAAGGGTAGACGGATCCCATTTGAGGCAGAAATGCCTGTAAGGAGGACGTTTTTCTTTGAAAAACAGCTTTGCGTTCTTTTTCAAGTTAAAATTGCTCGACGAGCGCCACGGTGAAGCGTGAAACGGGAAGGGGCTAGAGAGTGCCACAATCATGGGGGGGGAGGGGGGTTCTTCTCAGTCGCGCCCAAAGGACGCCCTCGATAAATAACCAGAGACAACCACCTACGGCGAAAATTTACCACAGCGGTCGTACAGCACTGTGTCCTCCGATTCGCTGAACTGTCGAAGCACGATTTTCTGTGGTCGCCGGACTACGAGTGTAAACTTTACCGCGATAGTTTGCCGCAAGTCCTTTGTGTTGAATTCTGCGCTCGTTATATTTTTCGGCGAGCTCCTTTCACGATTTTCTTACAGACACACACACAGCGGCATTAAAGCCCGCACTAAGTAACATGTGCATGCGAAACAGGGACACTTGGTTTACGCCGCGTTTCCGCACGAACCACAAGTTACAAACCTTTGAATATAATTTACCTAGTATCTTAAACAGGTACAAGCCCCCACCATGGGCTTTACTTTGAAACAGCTTAAAGAATATTTCCGAAACATGTAGCCTTATAATACTGTCAACTATCAGGATGCGATGCAGACTTCACGAGTGGTTTTATTTTCAATCTCGACTAAACTTCGAACCTATATGATTGTTGGATATGTTATAAATTCTCACAGTTGGTATATCTATGAGCTGTTGAAGTCAAATCGGTATATACGTGTGTGTTAGTATGTATGTGGGTATCTGTGAAAGAATATGTGCGTGTCACCTGTATGTGTTCATTAGTGGCTATGTTTTATCATTGAGCTGTTTCATCTCCTGAATAGCGCCACTGCTAAAGGTTTCCAGATTGCCCGGGCCCAGTAAACCTGTCAAAAAATTGCTTTTTGCCCAGGTATCAGTACCAGAAATGTCTGTTTCTTCTGCAACATAAAACTGAAATGAAATGCTATTTTCCCTCTCTTGGAGATACCCGGAGGATCGTTTACATCACGCCAAATTAGACCATCGTACTTAATTAATTTAGTTAACTTCTAGAACATTATAACTAGATGAAATGTGTCAATGAGAAAATTGTAGAGTAACATGAAAAACTCCCGGTACAGCTTTCTGTTGTTCAGCACGTGCTACATAAAAGTGTTCTTCCGTGTGTGAAAGAATCCTTGCTACCGAAGGATATTGATGTTTGTTAGCACATTGAACTACTGCAGCTATATCATATATATATATATATATATATATATATATATATATATATATATATATATATATAGAACTTCCCACTGCCACATCTTCTGAAACTTCCGGTGCGCTGTTTCCATGCCGGCTTGGGCTCGTCGGAAAGCTTGCACAACTTCAGGGTCACCTGCGGGAATGCCTCTTCAGAACCGAGACCTTCGTGTTGATACCTCGGTGTTGGTAGCATCGCCGGCGCCTAGGCCTGGGATCACCACTGGATCAGTCAGCACTGTGCCGCTCACGACAGGGCGCACAGACCACTGCAATTACGTAGCCTGTGACAATGTGCGCTGAACTTCGAAGCAGCTGCCTTTGAAGATATGCCTGTATTGTTCAAATTCGTAGTAAACATTATTGTTTCTGTTCTAACGAATTGCTCGATTATTTGCGTGCCATGCGGCGGTCGGCTGGAAACGGCCTGAACAGCTGCATCACGTTGATTAGGTATAGACCAGGTGTTTCTTTCATTATATTTTTCTCATTTAGGATTTACGAGAGAAAGGGGGCTAGGAGTTAAGCGAACGTAAGCTTTATACCACGTGGCTGGGTTCCTAGATGCTTATATACTTGTCAGTATAGAGTAAAACTATAGTATATAGTAAAAATAGCAATAACTGGCCTTACATCGAGCCAGTCTGATCACTTAATAAGTAGCGGGAGTGAACGTACGCGTTTTCGGCGTTGAAGAAAAGCTGTCGCTGAAGGTACGTCCGACACTGTCTCCAACATTTTAGAGGTACGTTATACGTATTCGGCATTGTCTTTATCGATGCGAGTGCGAGGTTTCTCTTTGCTATTTTCCAGGTTTCGACTTCACATACTTCACTAATAATCAATCAATATTTAAAAAAATCAATCAATTAACAGCTAAATATCCGTTTCCCTCACGACGCCGACTATGCTGTGGGGCAGCGTGCCTGTTTCCTTGCCCCCGCTCACACGGGATTGGTCGTCACTGCAGAAACAACTGCCGCGTGTGCTTCCATGGCGGTGACGCGCACTTGCTAAGGAATAATAACAACGCAATTCATATTTTTCGTCCCCGACCCCATACTATGAACCTGCGTGATTATCGCAAGTTGAGCGGAATGACGCAATGAAGCTCCGCTACCTATCGACTAAGTGATTGGTGGAAATGCGAATCCGTTGCAGCATTTCACATTTACAAAGATGTCAAAAGTCGATACTGCAATACACAAATTAAACAAATCCTTAACGACCCAAAGCAGACAAGCGCAACTCTTCTCCGTACCGTAAGTTCCGCTCAGTGTTATTCAAGACCCCCGCACTTTTCGTTCGGAAACGAGCGTGAGTGACCTTCGGCGTACCGTATGCTTTTTCGCTCAGAGCAGTTCGTTCTTGACGCTTCTTCGGGAGACTGCTTTATTCAAACCCCTAGGCAAATTACTCATCTAAACTTAAATGTTGGCAGCGTGAAATAAGGCGTCGTATAAGACATGGCTAATTCTTACGTTTAAAACCATTTTAAGCCTCGCCAGTAAAATACACCCACACGCGACATTGATGCTGCAAGCGTCGTCTACATGAAGTACATTATGCTGTATGGGAGGGGTTCTGCGCAAACTGGATCGAGAAGAGACGTACCGTAGCTCACACTGATGGTATTCAGTGGGTGCACCCAGGGGAAGGCTCGCTTTTCTAATGAAACATGCAGTGGCTGTTGTGCTCAATGCGTTACAATAAAGGTTAGAGTACGACTTACGTAACGCGCACAAGAATTTGCTTCTAGGAACGCCGAAATCCACAGAAATCATGCGACAGAAATCTGAAACGTTCCCACTCAGTGCCTATTATGACAACCACAGAAGGTATTGCAAGTCGGCAGTTTTGTTAACGTTGCGGTAATGCATCTGATTGCCACGCTGGGTACCCAGGCTGCATACGAAATTACCGGATGCTTTGTTTTTTTGTCCGACTTTATGGTGTGGCGGTTTGCCTTGCGAGACGAAGTACTTTTCACCACTTACATCTAAGAAGTCAAGACGCCACAAATCAGGTAGCACGCACTGCTACAAGGGCTGGTCCACCGGGTGATGGTTTGATTAGGTTTCTTCCGCCACTATGAAGTGCGATACAAAGCACGTGTAGAAACATCCCCGTAAAGTACGTATGAGCCGAGGGCGCATTAGGCTTGGCTGTCGAGCTGCAGTGAAGACGCGTCGGAAGCACTTCCGAAAAAAATGCTGAGGGAGAGAAAGAATTCAACTGACGAAAATAAAGTTATGTAAAGATCCCACGCACTGCAGGAATCGATATAAGCGAGGCTTTCCGGGCTGGCTGCTTTCGTTGACGATAGTTAGCGGTGATGTTGACGGGGAATCCTGAATTTCCTCAACTTTCAGTCGAACCCGACATCGGTGTGTTGATGTTAAACGTTACCTTGCGAGCACCACTGCTTTTTGTGTGCGTACAGAACGCACAGTGACAGGTGTTTGCTTGAGGCATTGTTGTGCGCCATGTTTCTTAACCTCAGAGGATATTCAGCATCGTCATTGCCTCACATGGCATCGTCGCAGAAGCATGAAACTTGAAATGGATCACGCGGCTGTACGTACCAAAACCATAATCGGATTATGAGGCACGATGTAGTGGCGGACCCCAGATTAATTTTGACACGGTGGTGTTCTTTAACGTGTTCTAACATCTAAGTGGACGTGCGTGTTCTATTTCGCCCCGGTCAAAAAGCAACTGTCGCCGACTTCATCAAATCCGCGACCTCAAGCGATGCCATAGCCACGAAGGTACCGCGGCGGGCACAGAAGTGTTGATTTGATGTGCGACCGCTACCGTATATATATATATATATATATATATATATATATATATATATATATATATATATATATATATATATATATATATATATATATATATATATATATATATAGACTCGCCTGAACCCGGCAGTGCGCTAGAATAATGCGCCTCTGCTTCTTCACGCCCTGAGGAAGTTGTCCGCTTGACATACCACCGTGGTGTTTGTTTTTGAGAAATATCAGAAACGTACAGTGCCGCACCTTGCACCTAAGTTTATCCAGTTTTCCTGGAACCCCTCTCGTGTTCTCACGTCTTCTTTTCGCTATCCCCCCCTCCCACCCCTTTTGTATGGGAACGGCCTCTTCTCCCCCATCCTCTCTAAAGTTCTATCTACGTCCCCTCTGGACGTAGATAGAACATTACATATCAAATAACTTTTTCATACAAGCACCAGAACTTGTCAAGCAACGTTTTCACAGCAACACTATGCCGCCGAACCAAATCGCACGTGGTACACATGTCTTGCCTGTGTTGCTGATGGCAGCAGGTGATGGTGGAGCTGCAGTGCCATGGCATTCGTGATTGAGATTGTCACGAAGCCAGTCACTGCTTAGAAACGTCTAGAATACATTAGAACTTTATTCAAAGAGAAGCTTTATTTGCCTCTTCTTTCGACTTTCCCACTGGTGCTGTCTGGCCCACCACGTCGGGTTTGGGCTCGAGCATTGCATGCATGACAAGGGTGAGGCAGAAAAAAGAAGGCGACGCCAGAAACTTGTTCGGAGTTCACCGCGTCGAATGGGCAGAATGACCTCTGGAGCTCCCTGGTCGCCAACCCATCCCCCTCTTGACTGCTGAATTATCCGTGACCCCTCAACAATCATTCCAGAAACTGCAGCGCTTACCTTATTACTGGATGGGGGAGAAGAGGCCGTTCCGATACAAAACGGGTGGGAGGGGGGGATAGCGAGAAGAAGACGTGAGAACACGAGAGGGGTTCCAGGAAAACTGGATAAACTTAGGTTCAAGGTGCGGCACTGTACGTTTCTGATATTTCTCAAAAACAAACACCACGGTGGTATGTCAAGCGGACAACTATCTCAGGGCGTGAAGAAGCAGAGCCGCATTATTCTAGTGCACCGCCGGGTTCAGGCGAGTCTACACATATATATATATATATATATATATATATATATGTATATATATATATGCGGTAGCGGTCGCACATCAAATCAACACTTCTATGCCCGCCGCGGTGTCTTTGTGGCTATGGCATCGCTTGAGGTCGCGGATTTGACGAAGTCGGCGACAGTTGCATTTTGACCGGGGCGAAATAGAAAATGCACGTCCACTTAGATGTTAGAAAACGTTAAAGAACACCACCGTGTCAAAATTAATCTGGGGTCCGCCACTACATCGTGCCTCATAATCCGATTATGGTTTTGGTACGTACAGCCGCGTGATCCATTTCAAGTTTCATGCTTCTGCGACGATGCCATGTGAGGCAATGACGATGCTGAATATCCTCTGAGGTTAAGAAACATGGCGCACAACAATGCCTCAAGCAAACACCTGTCACTGTGCGTTCTGTACGCACACAAAAAGCAGTGGTGCTGGCAAGGTAACGTTTAACATCAACTCAACGATGTCGAGTTCGACTGAAAGTTGAGGAAATTCAGCATTCCCCGTCAACATCACCGCTAACTATCGTCAACCAAAGCAGCCAGCCCGGAAAGCCTCGCTTATATCGATTCCTGCAGTGCGTGGGATCTTTACATAACTTTATTTTCGTCAGTTGAATTCTTTCTTTCTCTCAGCATTTTTTTCGGAAGTGCTTCCGACGCGTCTTCACTGCAGCTCGACAGCCAAGCCTAATGCGCCCTCGGCTAATACGTACTTTACGGGGATGTTTCTACACGTGCTTTGTAGCGCACTTCATAGTTGCGGAAGAAACCTAATCAAACCATCACCCGGGGGACCAGCCATTGTAGCAGTGCGTGCTACTTGCTTTGTGGCGTCTTGGCTGCTCCGATGGAAGTGGCGAAACGTACTTCGTCTCGCAAGGCAAACCGCCACACCATAAAGTAGGACAAAAAAACAAAGCACCCGGTAATTTCGTATGCAGCCTGGGTACCCAGCGTGGCAATCAGATGTATTACCACAACGTTAACAAAACTGCCAACTTGCAATAGCTTCTGTGGTTGTCATAATAGGCACTGAGTGGAAACTTTTCAGATTTCTGTCGCATGATTTCTGTGGATTTCGGCGTTCCTAGAAGCAAAATCTTGTGCCCGTTACGTAAGTCGTACTCTAACCTTTATTGTAACGCATTGAGCACAACAGCCACTGCATGTTTCATTAGAAAAGCGAGCCTTGCCCTGGGTGCACCCACTGAATACCATCAGTGTGAGCTACGGTACGTCTCTTCTCGATCCAGTTTGCGCAGAACCCCTCCCATACAGCATAATGTACTTCATGTAGACGACGCTTCCAGCATCAATGTCGCGTGTGGGTGTATTTTACTGGCGAGGCTTAAAATGTTTTTAAACGTAAGAATTAGCCATGTCTTATACGACGCCTTATTTCACGCTGCCAACGTTTAAGTTTAGATGAGTAATTTGCCTAGGGGTTTGAATAATGCAGTCTCCCGATGAAGCGTCAAGAACGAACTGCTCTGAGTGAAAAAGCATACGGTACGCCGAAGGTCACTCACGCTCGTTTCCGAACGAAAAGTGCGGGGGTCTTGAATAACACTGAGCGGAACTTACGGTACGGAGAAGAGTTGCGCTTGTCTGCTTTGGGTCGTTAAGGATTTGTTTAATTTGTGTATTGCAGTATCGACTTTTGACATCTTTGTAAATGTGAAATGCTGCAACGGATTCGCATTTCCACCAATCACTTAGTCAATAGGTAGCGGAGCTTCATTGCGTCATTCCGCTCTACTTACCATAATGACGCATGTTCATAGTATGGGGTCGGGGACGAAAAATGTGAATTTCGTTGATATTATTCCTTAGCAAGTGCGCGTCACCGCCATGGAAGCACACGCGGCAGTTGTTTCTGCAGTGACGACCAATCCCGTGTGAGCGGGGGCAACGAAACAGGGACGCTGCCCCACAGCATAGTCGGCGTCGTGAGGGAAACGGATATTTAGCTGTTAATTGATTGATTTTTTTAAATATTGATTGATTATTAGTGAAGTATGTGAAGTCGAAACCTGGAAAATAGCAAAGAGAAACCTCGCACTCGCATCGATAAAGACAATGCCGAATACGTATAACGTACCTCTAAAATGTTGGAGACAGTGTCGGACGTACCTTCAGCGACAGCTTTTCTTCAACGCCGAAAACGCGTACGTTCACTCCCACTACTTATTAAGTGATCAGACTGGCTCGATGTAAGGCCAGTTATTGCTAGTTTTACTACATACTATAGTTTTACTCTATACTGGCAAGTATATAAGTATCTAGGAACCCAGCCACGTGGTATAAAGCCTACGTTCGCTTAACTCCTAGCCACTTTCTCTCGTAAATCCTAAATGAGAAAAAAATAATGAAAGAAACACCTGGTCTATACCTAATCAACGTGATGCAGCTGTTCAGGCCGTTTCCAGCCGATCGCCGCATGGCACGCAAATAATTGAGCAATTCGTTAAAACAGAAACAATAATATTTACTACGAATTTGAACAATACAGGCATATCTTCAAAGGCAGCTGCTTCGAAGTTCAGCGCACATTGTCACAGGCTACGTAATTGCAGTGGTCTGTGCGCCCTGTCGTGAGCGGCACAGTGCTGACTGATCCAGTGGTGATCCCAGGCCTAGGCGCCGGCGATGCTACCAACACCGGGGCATCAACGCGAAGGTCTCGGTTCTGAAGAGGCATTCCCGCAGGTGACCCTGAAGTTCTGCAAGCTTTCCGACGAACGGGCAGCCCAAGCCGGCATGGAAACAGCCCACCGGAAGTTTCAGAAGATGTGGCAGTGGGAAGTTCTATATATATATATATATATATATATATATATATATATAAATATATGATATAGCTGAGTAGTTCAATGTGCTCACAAACATCAATATCCTTCGGTAGCAAGGATTCTTTCACACACGGAAGAACACTTTCATGTAGCACGTGCTGAACAACAGAAAGCTGTACCGGGAGTTTTTCATGGTGCTGTACAATTTTCTCATTGACACTTTTCATCTAGCTATAATGTTCCAGAAGTTAATTACATTAATTAAGTAGGATGGTCTAATTTGGCGTGATGTAAACGATCCTCCAGGTATCTCCAAGAGAGGGAAAAAGCATTTCATTTCAGTTTTATGTTGCAGAAGAAACAGACATTTCTGGTACTGATACCTAGGCAAAAAGCAATTTTTTGACAGGTTTACTGGGCCCGGGCAATCTGGAAACCTTTAGCAGTGGCGCTATTCAGGAGATGAAACAGCTCAATGATAAAACATAGCCATTAATGAACACATACAGGTGACACGCACATATTCTTTCACAGATACCCACATACATACTAACACACACGTATATACCGATTTAATTCAACAGCTCATAGATATACCAACTGTGAAAATTTATAACATATCCATTTCCAACAATCATATAGGTTCGAAGTTTAGTCGAGATTGAAAAATAAACCACTCGTGAAGTCTGCATTGCATCCTGATAGTTGACAGTATTATAAGGCTACATGTTTCGGAAATATTCTTTAAGCTGTTTCAAAGTAAAGCCCATGGTGGGGGCTTGTACCTGTTTAAGATACTAGGTAAATTATATTCAAGGGTTTGTAACTTGTAGTTTATGCGGAAACGCGGCGTAAACCACAAGTTACATGCACATGCATATGTTACTTAGTGCGGGTTTTAATGACGCTGTGTGTGTGTGTGTAAGAAAATCGTGAAAGGAGCTCGCCGAAAAATAAAACGAGCGCAGAATACGAAAGTTGTACATGTGAGGAGAGGCCGTTTTCTTATAGGTCTGGAATGCATGGCCAGTGTGTGGTGAGTACGGAATGTTTGCAATGGGTATCGAACTGTTACCTTGGTTTGGTCTAGCTACATTTGCATATGTTTAATGCCTGGCTCAGGTCACGTGAGAACATCGGCGTTTGTAGCTTGCACTTTAAAATCCGTTACGCGCAGACCACTCTACGTACAACGCTGTGGTGCGGCAAAGCTAGGCTTAGCTCTCCGCTGTGCGAATGCTTTACTGTGTGACCACTACGGGAAATCACGTATATGCGACAAATTTGCGATCTTTAATGTCGAACGCGTTGTTTTCCTAAAAAAGTTTGTGCTTCTATTCTCTGGGCGTTGAATACACGGCCGCAGGCTCGTGGAAGTGACCGATGTTGCTTTCTGTGTCGCTCTGGGCGAACTGCTTTGGAATCTGATCTTTTCTTACAGGGTTCTTTTTTTTTTGTACCGAATTCGAGCGACGGCGAACAGCAACCGCACATCTCGTCTCCAATCACTGTATCAGAACGCACGGCGCCGTGCTACACGTTTCTACAGTTTTTTTTTTTCTGCCACAAATGCCACATTCGGACATTAAAGAGTCATTGCCCGATATTAATCGATCTTCCTGGTCGAAAAAAAAAGAAAACACGAGTATAAGGTTGTCGATCTCAACAGTAACGTGTGACAAAAATGTCTCATCAATTGCATGTATAATCGGTTGCTCCTGCTTACGTGTAAAAACTTTCGTAACGAGACCCGTGGCTCACTGTGTTGCGGTATAGCGTATCATACATCCAAAACAAAAAAAAAAGAAAAAAAAAGGATGGTGTCCGTGTCTGAATCATGCATATTTCTTCGTATAACTGCGCGGATCCACAGCTAGCCTATGGCTAAGGATACAGACGTTGTCGCATACCAGTCTTGCACATTGATCTGAATAAAGTTGTTATTATTATTATTGTATTATTATATAGCTTGGTGCCCTAGTGTCTCGGAGACGAGACTGTAGCCCGATGTCGCATCTCGTGCATAGTCGGTTTGCGGGTCGTCGACGTTGTACACTTGCTTCTGTGGGAGAGAACGGCGCGTGGACAACACAGATCAGCATAAATTACCACGCAGATTACTCGTACGTTTGTCGTACCGGCATCCTGCGCCAACATGCGCGAATATAGCTTGTTTACAAGTCACATCAGGTTAGGCGCGCACACGAAACGTGTCCTTGCTTGCGGGAAACTAACGCAAAAAGTAGGGCTAGTTGGTGTTGATGCACTTGCTCAGACATAGTTACTAGCGCTAACAAGGCTAACGGAAACAAAAAGTTGAGACACGACAGAGCACTAGCGCTCTGTCCTGTCCCAACTTTCTTTTTTCCATTAGTCTTCTTAGCGCTAGGTAACTTTGTCTCAGCTTGCAGATATTTTTTTTCGCTGAATTTGGTGACAATAAACGCTTGGTGAATATAAAAAGCAAAAACCAAAATAATAATAAGGAATGAGGCACTAAGCGTCCGGTTCATCGCTGCCTTTGTTATAGGCTCTTGCTGATATCGGGAACGAGCGAAATAATAAATGCATAGATGCGTTTACATTATCCATCTCCTGACATCATCAGAGATAATGGCTACACAGACAAAAAAAAAAGAATGATTTTGAAAGTGTATCCTTGTACCAACTGTATATTACTAAAACATATCCTTCCAAACGAATGATCATTTACGTTCTTTACTCTTTCTTCTGATTTATTAATGCTTTCACGACACATGAGTGCAGAAATTCGAAAGACCGCATTTCTAGCACTACCTAGACTTCCACATTTATTGAAGCAATATTTTATTGTGTGTACTGTAATGGTCTTCTGTCGCTATTTGTGTGCAAGCGAGCTACATTGTGTTGAGGGGGGGGGGGAGGGGGTCTTTTGAGTCGTGCCTACAGGACGCATTCAATAGACAACCACAGACAACCACCTACCGCAAAAAAATTTATAACAGCGGGGGCACAGCGCTGTGTCCTCCTCCGCTTCCCTGAACTGTCGAAGCATGATTTTCTGTGACCGCCCGACTACCTGTGTAAAATTTACGGCGACAGTTTTCCACAAGTACTTTGTGTTGAACGGCACCTACAACATCCGATCTGGATCCATCTAAAAGAATTATTTTCACCATTGAAACGCAGCAACAGCATAGCTAACGTTGTATCGTTAAGTCAACGGCGCAGAAGAAAGCCATGAAAAAAACTGCTTATGCAAAGGAAAGTCGCGTTTGTGTCAAGCTTTACATAATAAATATCTCTAAGGCAAATATCCTTTCATACAGTAATTTACCAGCTAAATAAATAATCGTTAGGATGAAGTAACTTCTTTTATCGCCTCGGAGCGTTGCATACATGACTTGCACGACGCCGAGAAGAAAGGCGACGCGAGAAACTTGCTTGCGACCCACCGCGTGGAATGTGCACAATGACCTCTGGACATAACCAGTCGTCAACGCGTCACCCTCTTGACAGCTGTAATTATCCGTGACCCCTCCTAAATCATTGCAGAAAGTGAAGCGCTTACCTTATTACTAATGTGCGAGTCGACATAGGACTTTAACCGCTGAGTTCAAACTCTTCTGGTGTCTGCCGCACCTAGAAACGAATTCTTTATTGTAACCCACTGAGCATAAAGAACCACTGATTACTATCAAAGCGAGCTACTCTAGGTTTATTCTCAATCAAGTTGGCGCAGAACCCCGTCTATACAGCATAATCTACTTGATGTAGACGAATCTAGCAGTACCAATGTCGCAGTGTGTGTATTGGACTGGAAAGTGCGAAAATGTTTTTAAACGTAAAAGAAAACCAGGTCTTATACGACGCCGTAACTTGGGCTACCAACGTTTAGCTTTATATTAGTGATTTGCGTAGGGCTCTCATTAAAGCCGTCTCCCGAAGAAGTTTCAAGAACTGCTTTGAGCGAAAAAGCAAGCAGTACGACAAGGATCAGTCACGCCGGTTTGCGAACGAAAAGTGCGGGCGACGAAAAGAACAATGAGCGGCACTTGCCATACGGTGTTGAGTTGCGCTTCTATGGTTTGCTTAATTACGGATTTTGTTAATTTCTGTGTTGCAGTTGCGACTTTGACATCTTTGTAAATGTCAAGTGCTGCAAAGCGATCGCATGGCCACCAATCACTCTGTGAATAGGTAGAGAAGCGTCATTGCATCATTGTGCTCAAGTTGCGATTAAGCACTCGCTGTCATAGTGCGGGATCGGGGAGGCACCATATGGATTTCACTGATAGCACTCGCGGCAGTTGTTACTGTAGTGAAGATCATGCCCATCTGAGGGGGCTGCCTCGAAAGAGGCAGGCTGCACCAGAGAATAGAAGAAGTTGACGCGAGGGAAATATAAGTGCACCTCTTAAAATTGCTTATTAGCGAAGCAACTGAAATTGAATGTTGGAGAATGCAAAAGAGAAACCTCGCAGTTGCATCAATAAAGGCAATGACGAATACTTGTAACGTACCTCAAAAATATTGGAAGGAGTGTAATACGTACTTTTAGCTACAGCTTTTTTTAACGCGGAAAACTCATACGCTCATTGCAACTACTTAGTACATCATCAGACTGGCTCGATATAAGGCCACTTATTGCTAGTTGTGCTATATAATATAGTTTTACTATTTACTGGCAAGTATATGCCCATCCAGGAACCCAGCCACGGGGAAGAAAGGCCACGTTCGCTACACACCTAGCCGCTTTCTTCTGTATATCCTCAATGAGAAAAAAAAAGAATGATAAAAAGATACCTGGTATGTAACTCATCAACGTGCTGCAGCTGTTCAGGCCGTTTCCAGCCGACCACCGCATGACACGCGATTAATGGAGCAATTGGGAAAAGGAAAAACAATATTTATTACGCACTCGAGCGGTACAGGCATATCTTCAAAGGCCGCTGCTTCGAATTTCAGCGCACGTGGTCACAGGCTACCTAATTGAAGTGGTCTATGCGGCCCGTCGTAAGCGGCACAGGGCTAGATCCACCGGTGACTCCAGGCCTAGGCGCCAGCGATGCTACCAACTCCGAAGATGCATTCCAGCAGGTGATGCTGAAGTTCTCCAAGTACTCCGTTGAACGGGCAGCCCAGACCGGCATGGAAACAGCGCACCGGCAGTGTCATAAGATACTCCAGAGAGAAGTACACGTCGAAGACGTCTTCCGCCAGGAAGCATTCACCGTCGATGGGACACAAGCCGAAACGGGGCCTGTGTTCGCAGCTGGGGCCATCACAAGCGTCTTTGTGGCACCGACCACACAAGGTGTGCCAGCAGGGAAGCAGCACAGCGTCGGCCGCCACCACCTCGCAGTTCGCGCAGACGCACTCTGAGGGCAACGGCTGCTCGAAGGTGATGGGTTGCTCGTTCACGAATGGCCAGTCGTATCCTTGAAGGGTGTACGTGGTCGCTTCCATGGTGTAAATGTGATCGTGGAGATCCTCGGAAGACCCGGATGGCTGCGACGGAGAACCAGGTTGCCTGTCTGCCCGGTCTGAGTCGTTGTCGTCGTCTGGAGCGGTAGTCCGGTCGCAGGGTCGGCGATGGACAGATTCTCCGTTCCTCTCTGGAAGTTGTGGCTCACTAGGTGGTTGGTGGCAGCCGAGTTTGAAGAGCGCGCCTTTGACGAAGCTAATGCTTGCAAGACGATGGGGCAATGATGGGTGCCTCACTGCATTCGTCTGCGGCCAGCCGCAGGTCGTCAAGGTTGTTAGCGGCGAGGATGTGCGTGACGTCACGTCGGTCTGACTCGGACGAGCTGAGAGACGAGAATGGTGTCGCCGAGGTGCACACTGCGCCTTTTATAGCCTGGTAGGTGGGGCCTCCCTTCGGGGTCGTGATTGGTCACAAGTTGTTGGAGAGTGGGTTTGAAAAATTAACCTATCTCTGGACGTGTTTGGAGCAACAATGGCAGAGAGCAGCAGAGAGAGAGAGTGGGACACATACACGCTCATCGTCCAAGGAGGGGTGAACATTTCCAGGAAAGGAAAATAGCAATTCATTCGTCCTCTGTCAGCGCAACAACTACACAAAGAAAAAACACAAAACAAGCTGAAGTTCACGAAGATATTCCAACTCCCTCAATTCTCGGTACTTGGGGGAAAAAATGCAAACTGTAGTAATTGGCTTAACCCTGTCCGCATACCTCTCAACCAGCTGCTCCCACATGACAATAGAGTATATTAGTGACACCCTTTCAGCTATGCTGCTTTCAGCAAATGTCTTTAGAAGCATGGCTGCGCATTTTTGAGCTATTTACTTTTACACTATATGTTGTAAGTGCTAATAGTACAGGCTGCTTAAAGGCGGAAGGCATGTACAAACAGAAGCACCAGTCAAATATTCATAAAAAAAAGTAACCGAAACA
Organism: Dermacentor andersoni; assembly: GCF_023375885.2. Classification (NCBI taxonomy): domain Eukaryota; kingdom Metazoa; phylum Arthropoda; class Arachnida; order Ixodida; family Ixodidae; genus Dermacentor; species Dermacentor andersoni. Next base: position 38,529,933 of record NC_092822.1, on the reverse strand, counting down.
TAAGGTGCGCCTATATGAAGTTCGCCTATATATATGTATATATATATATATATATATATATATATATATATACATATATATATATATATTCTTTCGTTCGCCGCCGACATCCTCGCTAATTATCGTCAATCAAAACAACCGGTGCAGAAAGCGTCGCTTACATCGATTCCGACAGTGCGTGGGAACTGCGTAACTTCTCATCTGAAAAAAAAAAAATTTAACTTCCGTATTTATTCCGATTTTTTTCTACTTTTGGACGCCCTCCAGGCTCAAAATTCATCCCTTGAGATTTGAAAGGACAAACGCGGACTTCGAATAGACCTCCATTTGATGCATCACTATGAATGTTTATATGTTTAGATCAAATTACTCTGACCCTTTTGACTGGGGTGTTGTTCTCATTCGGTATCTTTGCCTTTATTATACCTGTACTGTGCACACCCCTCTATTCTGGAATGGTATGACATTCCTAAAAGCTGATGAATGACATGGTACAATGCGTCTCTGTCGCCTAGTGTGGGGAACTATGAAGATAGTACATTTTGGTGTGATTCTCGGAACGGCTTGGTGCTCGCCGTTCCTTTCTGGTTGGGAAAGGGGAACGTGGGGCCGCACCTGGTGACGAGAGTGTCTCGTCGAGGAGCAGCCTTGCCTGGCAACCGCGATTAATTTCGCTCGATATGCTTAACTTTTGTTGGCTTCTATTGTTGTGCGCGTGGTTATATTGGCGGGCAGGGACGCTTGCCCCTCCTGGTCACGTGGTAATGACCGTCGTGCAATAAAAAGTCTGAAATGTATATCGTGCCGCACTCATATAATCAAATCTTTATAGCAAATGCTTGTGCCAGCTGTTCAAGGTTGACGCGTCCTATTTGAAAACATTTATTTCTGCCGGTTCAAATACGTACGTAATATCCGGTGTGATGCAACGCTGTTCTTCAGTTTCTCGAATATTACTGAAGGACGTGGGAATTACTTGCGTGAGAAGTCGTAGCGTCCTGGTGGCGATTATAAAATAGCAGAAATGTATATTTATTTATTCACTGGAGGGGGCCTCACGTTGCCAATATTGCCAAAAGAATTTCAGCCACATGCTGGCCTAACGCTGTATTGTACCCATTCAGCAGCACCGCCTTAACCATACCACAATGGTACACCCCCAATAATTCTGAGAGGGCATGGTAATGCTAAAGTCTATTCATCGATAACAATGCTTCGCTGGGTCAACAAGAGTAGGGCGTGGGCTATTTCAAGAACGAGAAATTTGGAGTAATTGCAAATACATTTGTGCTTCCTCCTCGGTGGGGAAGAGAAAGGGTAGATGGACCGCATTTCAGGCAGAAATGCCTGTAAAAAGGACCTTTTCCGTTGAGAAACAGCTTCGCGCACTTTTTCAAGTTAATATTGCTCGACGTGCGTCACTGTGAAGAGTGAGACGGGACGGGGCTAGAGTGTGCCACAATAATGGAGGGGGGGAGGGGGGTCCTTTCAGTTGTGCTCAGGGGACGCATTCCGTAGACAACCACCTACCGCAAGAAAATTTACAAGGGGGGTACAGCGCTGTGTACTGTTTCTCTGAACTGTCGAAGCATGATTTGCTGTGGCCGCCGGACTACGTGTGTAAACTTCGCGGCGATAGTTTGCCACAACTTCTTTTTTGTTGAAGGATACCTACACCATCCGATCTGGATCAAGCTCAAAAAATAATTTGGCCATTGAGACGCCGCGACAGCATAGCTACCGCGGCATCGTTAAGTCAGCGGCGCAGAAGAAAGCCATGAAAATGAAAAAAATGCTTATGCGAAGGAAGTGCGCTTTTGTGTCTAGCTCTGCATTTCGCTCCAGCCTGCGGTACATATTGAATGTCTCTAAGGCAAAATATGTTTTCATACAGTAATTTATCAGCTAAATAAATAATCGTTACCAGGAGGAAGTTCTTTGTTCTTTTAAAGGCTATGAATGCGAGCTCGTTGGTAAGAATCCATGGAGAAAACACCGCGCAAAATAAATACGGACAAGGGAGGAAACACGACGAGATTGATAAGGAAATTATTTCCATTGTGGCAGAAAATAACCGAGGGCGCTTCAACAAGTAACAGCCAATAACAAAATCGTCTTTGGCACCCATGTCTTGCCTGTGTTGCTGATGGCAACTGGTCATGGCGGAGCTGTTGTGCCGACACATTCGTGATAGACATTGAGGGTGTCACGAATGCATTTATTGCTGAGAAACATCTAGAAAAAAAGGACGTCTTGTTGGGCGAGTTGATCACAATTCTTCTTGGGTACTAGGCCCGAAGGCACACAAGAAGAAAGGAAGGAGACGGGACAGAGCGCCTGTCCCGTCTCCTTCCTTGTTTCCGGTGTGTGTTCGCGCCAGCACCCAAGAAGGATCTAGAATACTTTAGAACTTGATTCAAAGGGTAGCTTTCCTTGCCTTGTCTTTCAACATTTTCCAATGGTGCTTTCTGGCCCACCCCGTCGGATTATGGCCCAGAGCATTGCATTCATGACAGAGCGAGGCAGAGAGAAAAGGCGATGCGTGAAACTACTTTGGACCTCACGACGTCGAATGTGCACAATGGCTTCTGGAACTCCCTGGTCGTGAACACGCCACCCTCTTGACAGCTGTCATTATCCGTGACCCCTCTGCAATCATTCCAGAAACTGCAGCGCTTACCTTATTTCTAAAGTGCGAGTCAAGAGGGGGAGAAGAGGTTGCTCCCGTGCTATGGGGTGGGGGGGTGGGAGGGGATAGGCAAAAGGGGACGGGAGAAGGCACGGGAACGCGGCCACTGCAACACGAGAAGGGTTCCGGGAAAACTGGATAAACTTCAGTTTAAGGGGGGGCCCGGTACGTTTCTGCTATTTCTTAAAAATAAGCACCACGGAAGTATGTCAAGCGGACACTAACGCAGGGCGTGAAGAAGCGGAGCTGCATTGTTAAAGCGCACTGCAGGGTCAAGGCGACACTACGGTAGCGGTCGCACATCAAATCAACACCTTTTTTTGCCCGCAGCAGTAGCCTTGCGACTATGGCATCACTCGAAAGAATCTCACGTGTATTCGCGAGACTCTTTCACAATCGGAAAAACACTTTTATGTAGCGCGTGGTAGCGACAGAAAGCTGCATCGGGAGATTTTCAGGTTGCTCTACAATTTTCTCATTGGCACTTTTCATCTAGTTATAATGTTCGAGAAGTTGATTAAATAAATTAAATAGAATGGCCTAATTTGGCGTGATGTAAACGATCATCCGAGTACTTCCAATAGACGAAATATATATAGCATTTCATTTCAGTTTTATTTTGCAGAAAGAACAGACATTTCTGGTAGGGATACCTGGGAAAAAAACTATTTTTTGACAGCTTTACTGGGCCCGGGCTACATGGAAACTTTTAACAGTGGTGATATTTTAGAGATGAAACAGATTGATGAAAAAACATAGCTATTAATGAACACTTATAGGTGACATGCACATATTCTTCGACATATACCCACATATATGCTAACACACACATATATACCGATTTGACTTCAACAGCTCATACATATACCAACAGTAAAAGCTTATAACATATCCATTTCCAGCAATAATATAGGTTCGAACTTTAGTCGAGATTGAAAATAAAACCACTTGTGAAGTCTGCATTGCATCCTGATATTTAACAGTATTATAAGGCTACATCTTTCGGAAATATTCTTTAAGCTATTTCAAAGCAAACACATGGTGGGCTTGTACCTGTTTGAGATACTATAGGTAAATTATGTTCAAGGGTTTGTAACTTGTAGTTCGTGCGAAAACGCGGTGTAAACCACAAGTCCGTCTTTCGCGTACAGGTGTTACTTAGTGCGGGTTTTAATGAGGCTGTGTGTGTAAGGAAATCGTGAAAGGAGCTAGTCGAAAATAGAACGAACACAAAATACGAAAGTTGTACATGTGATGAGAGGCCATAGTCTTATAGGTCTAGACTGTAACGGCAGTGTGAGCTAAGTACGGAATGTTTGCAACGCATCGAACTATTACCTTGGTTCGGTCCAGCTACATTTGCATATGTTTAATGTGTGGCTCAAGTTATGTGCAACACTATGTATTATCGTCTGACGTGGCTGGTGCCGCGTTTTAGTGGCATTTTATTGGCAAACAGAGAACATCGGCGTTTGTAGCTTGCAGTGTAAAGTCGGTTCCGCTCAGACCACTGTACGTACTACGCTGCGTTGCGACCCAACGAGGCTTAACTCTCCGCAGTGCGAATGCTTAACTGTGTGACCACTACGCGAAATCACGTATGCGACAAATTCGCGATCTTTAATGTCAATCGGGTTGGTCTCTTTCTTAAATATTTTTTACTTCTTTTCTCTGGCCGTTGAATACACGGCCCTATTTACTTTCAACTGACCGATGTTGCTTTCTGTGTCACTCTGATGTGAACGACCGTGGAATCTGATATTTTCTTATCGTTTTTTTTTTCTTTTTTATAATGAATTCGACCGATCGCGAACAACAACTGCACATCTCGTCGTCAATCACTATACCATAAAGCACGCCGCAGTCGTACACGTTTCTGCAGTTTCTTTTTTCACTCTAAATGCCACATTCGGCTAATAAATGAGCCATTGCCCGATATTGATGTATCTTCCTAGTCGAAAGAAAGAAGTACCAATATAAGGATGTTAATCTCAACCGCAACGAGCCAAAAAAATGTCTCATCCGTTGCATATATAGTCGGTTGCTCCTGCTAATGTGTAAGAACTTTCGTAACGAGACCCGTGGCTCACTGAGTTGCGGTAGCGTATCATAGAACCAAAACAAAACAAGCAAACAAAAAACGATTGTGCCCGTGTTTGAATCGTGTATTTTTCTTCGTATAACTGCGTGGATACACAGCTAGCCTACTGCTAAGGATCTAGACGTTGTCGCATACCAGTCGTGTGCATTGATCAGAATAAAGTTTTATTATTATACAGCACGGTGAGCTAGCATCTCGGAGACGAGACAGTAGCCCGATGTCGCATCTCGTGCATAGTCTGTCTGCGGGTCGTCGACCTTGTACACTTGCTTCTGTGGGGGAGAACAGCGCGCGGACAACAGAGATAGGAATAAATTACCATGCAGATTACTCGTACGTTTCTCGTACCGGCATCCTGCGCCAACATGCGCGATATTTTGGCGCGAAATAGGTTGTTTACAAGTCACCGTCAGGTTAGGCACGCACGCGAAACGTGTCCTTGCTTGCGGGAAACTAGCGCAGAAAGTTGGGCTAGTTGGTGTTGATGCACTTGATGACACATAGTTACTAGCGCTAACGAGACTAAGGAAAAAAAAAGTTGGGACTGAGACAGGACACTAGCGCTCCGTACTGTACCAACTTTTTTCCCGTTAATCTTGTTAGCACTAGTAACTATGTCTCAGCTTGCAGGTATGTTTCTTTGTTGTTGTTTTTTGTTTTTAACGCCTTCTTCTCTGTCCTCTTTCTAATCCCTCTCTCCCATCCCCACTGTAGGGTAGCAAACCGTAGACTGATATCTTGTTAACCTCCTTGCCTCTCCTCTTCATTTCTCTCTGTCGCAATGTTTGGTGACAATAAAGGCTTGGTGATCATAAGCAGTAAAAAAAAATATAATAAGGAAAGTGGCCGTAAGCGTCCGGTTCATCGCTGCCTTTGTTATAGGCTCTTGACGATATCAGGAACGAGCGAGATCATAAATGCATAGATGCGTTTACATTATCCATCTCCTGTCATCATCGCAAGACACAGAGAATGGCTACACAGACAAAAAAACAAAGATCTTGAAAGTGTATTTTTATACGAAGAAGAAGAAGAAACTTTAGTAAAGAATAGTCCGGCAGTTCTTGATGTGGTGGCCTCAGGTGACGGCTCGAAGTTCTTGGACTCGAGCGGCATCTTTGGCTTGCCGGACGGCCCAGAGCTGGTCTGCCAGCTCTGAACTTCTGATAGCCGCCTCCCAGCGGCGGCGACGCCTACGGAGAAGGTCCCCGGCGGCTCCCGCATCCGGGGCGGCGTCGGGAAGAACGGAGCTCGAGCCTTCTCCTACTCTGGCAACAGCCGCGATTCTGGACGCGTCGCCAACGGAGCTGCTTTGATTACCGTTGTTGCCGGCACACTCCCAGAGCATGTGTGGCAGCGTTGCTCTGTGTCCGCATGCTTTACACGCGTCTGTTGGATACAGACTCGGATAGCAGTGGTGTAAGATAGCGGGGCTAGGGTAGGTGTGTGTCTGTAGCAAGCGTAATGTTACGGCCTCGTTCCTGTTCAATTTATCGTGCGGTGGCGGGAATGTGCGTCTTTCAAGTCTGTAGTGTTGGGTGAGGTCTCTGAACGTGGTTAGGCGATCGCCCCACGCCCAGTGTGTTTCTTGTTGCTGTGTTTCTGTTGTAGTGTCCCGATCCGGCAGATCCGATGCCACGCTCTCGGGGGCGGAGGCGGCCACATAATCAGCAGCGGCTCGGCGTGTGAGACCTCGAGCCGTGGCGTGGGCCGCCTCGTTTCCCGCGAGCGGAACATCGGTGTGTGCCGGGGTCCAGAGGAGGAAGACCGTAGAATTTTGGGGTTGCGAGGGCGAGTCGCCGTCGTCAGAAATTTGGAGTATGCGGGCCGCTTCCCGCGAGACACGACCACGCGCGAAGCCGCGGATTGCCGCCTGCGAGTCGCTGATTACGATCGCAGCACTAGGCACCGTGGCCAGTGCTAGGGCTATTGCGGCTTCTTCGGCCGCCTCCGTGTGTCCCGTGGTCACTGTAGCGCTCGCGAGGCACTTTCCCGTGCGGTCTACAACCGCGATCGCGTGTGCGTTTTTCTCTCCTTCATATCGCGCAGCGTCTACGTACACCGCCTCGTTGCTGTTGCCAAACTTCTTCTGAAGGTCGCTTGCTCGTTTGTTGCGCCTCCCGGCGTGGTGCGTCGGGTGCATGTTTTTGGGAAGCGGCGGTATGATCAGGCGGTCGCGAACAGAGGCGGGAACCGCCGTCTTTTCTCCATGCTGAGTGTGGTACGCGATGCTGAGCGACTCGAGGATGCATCGACCTGCCTTTGACCTTGATAATCGTTCGTATTGCGCAATGTCGTGCGCCTCGATTAACTCGTTGAGGGAGTTGTGAACTCCGAGCTCTAGAAACTTGTCGGTGCTCGCGTGGAGTGGAACGCCTACCGCCCTCTTGAAAGCCTTTCGGATCATGCATTCGACTTTGTTTTTCTCGGACCCGATCCACCTCAGGTAGGGGGCAACATACGTTATTCGGCTTATCGCGTACGCCTGTACGAGACGGATCGCGCACTCTTCACGCATACCATTGCGTCTATTCGTGATGCGACGCAAGAGTCGGATCGTGTCATCTACCGAACGACGAAGTATTCGCACCGTCTCTCCGTTATGGCCATTTGCCTGCAGGTGTAACCCTAGGATTCTAATTTTCTCTACGTGCGGTACGGGAGTACCATCTGCCAATGTAATGCGTATTTTGGAATATTCCCGTTCCTCTTCGTGCAGGGTTTTACGACCTCTCCTTGTGGGTTTGTAGAGTAAGAGTTCGGACTTGGTTGCCGAGCACTCGAGGCCCGTTCCACGCAAGTAATTCTGAACCGCATCTACTCCTGCCTGTAGCGTTCGCTCGACGTGACCGTCACATCCTCCTCCAGGAACCCAGAGGGTGATGTCATCCGCGTAGAGACTGTGATGTAATCCTTCTATTTCTGTTAATTTCTCGGGTAGACCGAGTAGAACTAAATTAAATAGTAATGGTGATATGACGGACCCTTGCGGCGTGCCGCACGGACCCGTCTCAAATTCCGGTGATTCCTCGTCGCCGACGACGACGCATGCGCGCCTACCCGTGAGGAAATCTCTAACGTAATTATACATTCTTTGGCCTAGTCCTAATGTTCTAATTGTTTTTAAGATCGCTTCGTGCTTAACATTGTCAAACGCCTTTTTAATATCTAAGCCTAGAATTGCCTTAGTGGAGCTGGTAGCGTCGTCAACGATCTGGTGTTTAAGCTGAAGCAATACGTCCTGTGCTGAGAGGTTGCGGCGGAATCCTAGCATGGTGTGCGGGAACGCGTCATGATCTTCGAGAAAGTCGGTCACGCGGGTGAGAACTGCGTGTTCCATGACTTTCCCGACGCAAGACGTAAGCGAAATCGGTCTTAGATTATCGAGCGTAACTTGCTTGCCAGGTTTAGGAATCATGATAACGCGCGCCCGTTTCCACGCTTTGGGAAGGGAACCCTCTCGCCAGCACTCATTGACGTAGGCCGCGAGTCGGGAGATTGACTCGTCGTCTAGGTTTCGGAGAGTCTTGTTGGTAACCCGGTCCGGGCCGGGCGCCGATCGAGTGTTGAGTTCAAACAAGACTAACCGAATTTCTGATTCGCTAAATTCCGCGTCCAGTTTCTCGTTTGTGACGCCGTCGTACTCGGCGTGCTGGATGCTTTCGGCCTTCTTAAAGTAACGGTCACGTATTGCGTCGAGGAAGTTATCGCCTTTATAATCTCTTACGAGTCTACGAGTCTTATGGCCTTGAGCGGCCCGAGTCTCCTCCGGATCTAATAGGTGTCTAAAAAGGCGCCAAGCGCTCGCCCCGGTCATCTGCCTCTCGAGGCCGTTGCACGTGTCTTCCCATTGTGCCCTGCATACCTGAAGCGCGTGTTCTTCAATGCCTCTGTCTAACAGTGCTATGCGTTTGCGCAACGCCTTATTATGTCTTTGGCATTTCCATCTCTTTAGGAGGGCTCGCTTTGCTTCCCACATGTGTAGGAGCCTGCTGTCAATTATTTCGAGGTTCGCCTCGGGCGGAACGTCGCTCGTTGCTGCGCCTACGTCCCTTCTGAGCGTCTCACTCCACTCGTCTATGTCCGTAATCGGCTCGTCGGCTCGCCCCGCTTCTTTTCGCTTCTTGCGGAACGTGTCCCACTTCACGAGTTTGAGCTGACGACCTTTGCCCTCAGGGTTAGTATCCCGACCGCTCGGGCCCGTGCCTATCGTGATCTCGATCAGCGCATGGTCGCTCCCCAAATCTTCCTGGGTATTTTGCCAGTGCGCTGTTGTTACATTTGAAACAAACGCAAGGTCTGGTAACGTATCGGCACTCACGCTGTTACCTCTGCGTGTAGGATCGGCGGGATTCGCGATCAGTGCAAGCCTTTGGTCTTGCGAGTCTTCCCAAAGGTGTTTGCCCTTGGGTGTTTCTCGGGTGTAGCCCCAGGCTCCGTGGGGCGCGTTAAAGTCGCCCGCAACAAGTAGAGGCTCGCCGCCGGAAGCCGCACGCGCGCCCCGCAGTAGGTCCCCGAATCTGTGCTGCAGCGTGGGTTTACTATACACGTTAAGGACGAAGTATATATTATATTATATATATATATTATATATATATATATATATATATATATATATATATATATATAGTATATATATATATTATACGAAGTATTTATTACTACAACATAGCCTTCCTAACGAATCGTGATTTGCGTTCTTGACTCTTTCTGCAGATTTAATACGGGTTTCATTAAACGAAGAGTACACAAATTCAGCAGACAGCATTTCTAGCACAACCTAGACTTTCACATTTATTGAAGCAATATTTTATTTCGTGTATACTCTAATGGTCTTCTATCGCTATTTGTGTGTAAACGAGCTACGTTGTGTTGTGCGTTTATTAAAGAAAAATTTTTACTTTTGTCGTCTGTATTTGTTTTCTAGCAGCATCTTTGTGAATTACCGAAAGTTAGCTACCACAATTATCTTTTTAATTTCTTATGCGTTGTACGTTTAAGAAGTAACAGTGCTTAATGCTCACAATTTATATAGTTATCATTCCTTAGCTGTTGCACACATTGTTTTCACAACACCACTCAACAAGGGGACCTTCCACAAGTTATTTTTCAAGTTCTTGGGTCCACCCGCCGTGGTTGCTCAGTGCCTATGGTGTTAGGCTGCTGAGCACGAGTTCGCGGTATCGAATCCCGGCCATGGCGTCCGCATTCCGATGGGGGCGAAATGCGAAAACACCCGTGTACTTAGATTTAGGTGCACGTTAAAGAACCCCAGGTGGTCGAAATTTCTGGAGTCCTCCACTACGGCGTGCCTCATAATGAGAAAGTGGTTTTCGCACGTAAAACCCCATAGTTTAATTAAATTTGTTCTTGAGTCCCAGAAGTGTAACATTTTTATGCATTCTATTCAGTTGGTGACCAAATAAGCGGTTCTATTTTGTTTTGTATTCAATATCTGTTACACCGGATTGTTCTCATTTCTGCAGCACACCTATTACCACCATAACACAGGATGTATGGCTTTAAGGACGGCTTTCCAGATTTTCAAGATCGACTGGGAGTATGTAAAACTGGGTGTATGTAAAACGCTTAGTCCATAGGGAACTGGAGCGAAACTGGAAAAAACATGAACGCTATAGCTACAAAAAAAAAAAAACATAGCATAGTTCACGTTGGCCGTGTGTCTCCTTTCTTTGAGGGGGGACCAGTCATTGCTACATAAGTTTGACCTTGGAGAGGCAAACTCAATATCTTCCCGAAGCAATAGCAATACCTGGAGAATCTATTTGCACACCGACTTTGGAAGCTGCTGCTTCGAGACTTCACTTTACAGCAAAATGATGTACCTATTTTTATACGAAGCATCACGTCGTGGAACGGGCGCTAGATGTCGTGCTTTTTTTTTTTTTATTATTCTGCATATAATATGTCATATGAAGCCGCTTCGTTGTGTTACAAGTTTACCTTCGTGCTTCCGGAATCTCATATCTTCGAGCTTTCGCCATCGTCGTCGTGGTCGTCTCTTGAAAATGCTTGGGCAGCGAAAGACCACAGCCGCGGAATAGCCAGCCAATAAAACATCTTGATAGGACAAGAAAAATACAGCTAATGAAACTCGAACGGTAACATATATATCAGTAATTTGCTATTACGGTTCGACTGTAATCTGTGTCTGCGGAATATCAAATCATTTTTAATATTATATTCATAAATACAGACTAAATACCTCGAAGATGCATAAGCGTGCCTCGTAATCAGATCGTGGTTTTGGCACGTAAAAATATATAATTGAAAATTTTAAAGGTGCATATGTATTTGCAGCGGAAATACTTCCACGCAGATAGAGAAATACCCTGCCTTAATCCCGGCATCCCAGCCACCAACGCTATAGGTTCTGAGTGACTTTGATCCACGCATGATAGCGAGGAGGCTCTTCAACACCTCCTCTGTGACTGTCCTCGCTAAAATTTACAGAGGCGATCGCTTGCAATCACGATAGCGCGCTTTGACCAAATACCTCTAACAGAGGAACTTATTTTAAAATGCCGAAAGCACAAGCCATCGCAGCGGAGGGCGACGAGCGCACTGTCGTAGTTTTTAAGGGCAGCAGAATTGGAGAAGCGGGCGTAGCCTGAACAGATGTTTACAGTGCTGCAAATTCTATAGTGCTGTGCGGTGGTGGTACGCGGCGACAGTGACCGACTGTGATTGTATGACGGTGCTCCTTTCTTTCTTTGTCTCTACTTTGCTATCACTCTACTTCCCCTTCCCCTATCTCCCCAGAGTAGGGTAGCAAACCTTACCTTCCCATCTGGTTAACCTCACTGCCTTTCCCCTTTCTTCTGTCTCTCTCTCTCTCTTGATCCACGCATTTACCGTTCACGTGCGAATTTCTTATGCAAGCAACCAAAGGCAGTGCGGAGCAAAAGCTAAAAAGTAAATAAAAATAAGAATACCTAAATCAGATCGCACAGGTATCCAGTTAAAGGAGATCGAAAGACCGATATAAATGTGAGGAGGCTAGCGGAAGTCATACCGGTTTACTACCTTACACGGAGGCTCGAGGGGGAAGCGTAAAAGGCAAGGAATGAGATCAGCCACACAAATGAGACGTGGTTACATGTAGCACATATATATATATATATATATATCATGGCACGCAAGCGTGTATGTCACGTGGTATTTTTTTATTTCGCGGGCATCTGCAGTAAGCTGAATAACACTAATACTTAATAGATAGAAAGCTAGAAACTGCCTAGTCGGACGTTTTGCAAGGCGCTCTGCAACTTTCTAATTGGAATTTTTTGCCCAACTTTGTTGCTTCAGAAGTTGAGAAATTAATCTTTGCTATTTATCTAATTAAGCAAGATACAAAAAATAGCGTGACACACTACATTAAAAAGTGAGCAACATGCACCTGGTCGCGTCGTCTTAGAGTACATCGGCATACGTTTAAACTCTGGCTAAAGTTAGCGGAAAGTTGGTTAGTGATTCTATATATAATCTCTGGCTTACAAACTGCGCCCTTTGCCTGAGCATTCGTTATCGCCGTCCTAAGATATCTTGTTCTGATAAGGCTCTCACTCTACATTTGTTGGGAATAGTGAACTTGTACATTTATTATAATTATTTACCAAGCTAGTTTGAACCAGGCCCCAAAGAAATGTACTAATGGCGCAAGATCCTGGATTCACCTCGATCATCACGCAGATATTCTTTCCGCGTATCCAAGAATCAATTCACCAGTGTTCTTGCATTCTGCCTGCACTATGTGAGACCTGCGGAGCTTGTAACCGAACCCGACACCTTTTAACTTAAAACAAGAATGTCATGGTTACTGAGACACCACGTCAAGTCAAAGAGGTTGTCGTTCGCTATATTAATACATTTGGAACTCGTTATTTATGTATCGAGCAGTATTTATTTCCTCCTATCGACTCGTCGCGAACCACACGCTGTCAAGAATGCTTGCCTCACTGAGGTTTGGTTACGTAACTATGACAGCGCGTTTCATTTTCGATCTCATTCCGATGCAGTCCTTTTGATTTCATTTTTTTAGCATGCTCGCAATTGATAACAAAGGGTGTCATTAGGATACACCTGTGAGAACGTTCGCGGGAACTCAGTACGAAAAAAAAGACATTCCTTGCGTGACACGCACGTAGCAGAATGATGACTCATTTTCTTGGATTCGAGGACATGATCTCCGCCTTATGAAACGGTGGAACCTTTTTTGGAAAGAGCATATTCCATGTAAAAGGGTAAATGTTCCAGCTATGTTTACAACATTGTTGGGAAGCTCGTATATGTTCAGTGATTTGAATACGTAATTACGCCCTGAAATTTGCTTGGCCAGTCTTTGTTGTCTCATGACACTATATTGCAACGCCACAAATTGATTACTATTTTAAAATTGTATCAATATGACTGTACAAAGCGTTCAAAATTTGTACCTGATATTCTAAATCTTCAACTATATATAATAAAGATACAAAGCTGATGTTCACGAATATTCAGATATTCTCGTGTTCGCAATATAGGAGTAATTGTATTAAACCTGCCAAGTCTTCCGAATTTATCGTGAAGTTTACTAACTTTGCCTCGTTTTAGAATTTTGTAATTGTGGCGTCAAAATTTATGAAGAATTTCTGTTCACCATAAAGCTTCGTTCGTCGGTCTCCCAAAATTTTCTCGGAAATCCGATGGTGAAATGATACCACAAGGATACATGCTTCGAGCAATTTGTTTATTCTGACAAATTCTGATAGCAGGCGAAATCGGCAACAGAAAATTCGCAGCGAATGTGGCTGTTATGTCAAAACAACGTGCAGGCTCTGATCGTACGTGTTGCCCTTATGGGCGGCGTCATAGTCATGATCATCAGTAATAAAGTGTGTATGTATCTTTCAAAATGTGCGAGTTTAGACAAATAAAGAAAATTGGCAATATTCGCCCCTTCCCGTCGCATTCATGCAAGATCTTTGCGAATCTAAAAGTACCCTGGTTGGCACGTATGGTAATATACCCGATAATACAAGCGGACAATGTATAACTTGTGCTTATGTACAAGACTTTCATAACGTATTGTGCATGCGTGGGTATTTCCTGCTGTTTTCCCTCAGTAGCGTCAAGCAGGACAGATCAAACCAATGTTTGACGCAACACATTTTACTCGCGACCACCAACGGACTCGTAGTTAGCTCCTCTCGAGACACCGTGTACATTTAAATTGCAGATTGTGTTCAACCTTGTCCAAAATTAATTGGGAAGCAATTGCGCAACATATTTATCCAGGATGTAAAATGAGATTTCTCTGGAAGTGTACGCGGTTGTGGTGCAATCAGCCTCTCTCTGTAGGCTTTCCTGAAAATCGACGCTAATTTGATGTCGCCCGCTGTCCCCTCGCAGACGATGAGACGCACCCTTGAAGTGCGTTTTGAATACAGTCAAACCTCGTAGCAGCGAAACGGGATATAAGACAACAATGGACATAATGAACTGAAAATTACCCTTTGAAATCCTTTGGAGAATCATAGAGCAGGGCATGCAATAGCAGATGTAACGAAGTAAGGGACATAACAAAGCAAATCTGGCTCTCCCGGTCAACTTCGTTATAACGAGGTTTTTACTCTACCGCACTATGACACGGAGATACAGGACGTCGAAGTGACATTTCAAGCCGGCACACCACGCTGCATCTTCTCCTCTGTGTTTGGCAAAAGACAAAAGGTTTTTAGAATAAGTCAGTCAAGAAACGAAGTAGCGGTTAATTTCACCACGTTGGTGGAGATTCTGCGTTTAGCAATCAACCGTTGTATTAGAAAAAAAAGAACAATTCGGCATTACCCATCTCACGATGAACGGCGACGTTAAGCGATTGCCATTGAAGCAACCTATAGCGATAGACACCGTATTGGAAGGTTATTCGGTTCTCTTTTGCCCACTTAATTCTTCAATTTTATGTTAGCGACACCATCTTCACGTATCTGTAGCTTTACTGTAGAAGGTAACATTGTGGTCCTCGCTCCGTGAACGTTCTGGTCCAGTTCAGTTCCCTTCGCTTCTTTCCCCACACTCGGCTACTTTTGAGGCCGACTTCTCTTTGTTTTCCCTTCTCTGTAGCTGACTTTCTTCCATTTTCTCGTTTGTATTTCTTCACTTTTCGCCTCCTGTTCTGCTTGCCTATCCGGGCACCTGCACTGTAAAATAATTTACACACTAAAATGAAAAAGTGTGTAAATGTGTCTATAACTCACACCCTTAGGGTGTCCTTTATATAGATAACACCCCAAGGGTGTGAGTTTTAGACACATTTACACCTTTTTTTTCACTTTTTAGGGTGTAAATTATATTAAAGTGTGCCCAAACGCACATACCTGCTCGGGAGGATTGATCAAGAGCATTCGCGTAACTATTGTCACGTGCGTTGTTTCACATACCCGATGGTCGAAGTTGCCTTTTCTTGAAGACAATTTTTTATGTTGTTCTTTCCGTTGTGAGAAAATGAGTGACCGTTACCATTATAAGGTGACTACGTCTCTTTCATTTATCTTCATTTCAGTAAATAAAAATCAAGAACACACGCCCCGTTGTACGCATGCTCAGCGGGTCAAGTTGTCTGTTCCCAAGTGTTCTCTTCGAGCACATACCCGGTTATCCAAGATGGCGTGAAGGAGATTGATTACGGGCGGACAAAGCGAAAAAAAAAATTAAATTATGGGGTTTTACGTGCCAAAACCACTTTCTGATTATGAGGCACGCCGTAGTAGAGGACTCCGGAAATTTCGACCACCTGGGGTTCTTTAACGTGCACCTAAATCTAAGTACACGGGTGTTTTCGCATTTCGCCCCCATCGAAATGCGGCCGCTGTGGCCGGGATTCGATCCCGCGACCTTGTGCTCAGCAGCCTAACACCATAGCCACTGAGCAACCACGGCGGGTGACAAACCGAAAAGTTCGTGACGTTCCCAAAGAGTGACGATCCCATTGAAATTGATTCGTCGTATTCGTAACACAACACTCAGAATACGAAGCGACTTGAAGAGCGGTTATGTGTCTGACCTGTTTTGTGGCACCAGGAGGGCAGACTTGCACGTCAGTGGCGCGCATGCGCAGACGCAGCGATGGCGAACTGAGCGAGCGAGGCGTCTACAAGATGGTTCCTTGCAGTGTGTGCTCAAGTCTGATCGATAGAGCCGTGTTGGTTAAAGGCATAGGTCCGCTATAGCTAGAAATAGAGGTTTTATTGAAGAAAAAAAAAGGTTCCGGAGAGACAGACAAAATTCTATAGACTGCAATAGGTATAGTAATGCCTGATTAAGCTCGAGCAGGCTGGGTGACTATTTGTCTCCGCCCCGTTTTGAAGGGGATTCCAATAGAAATCGTGACCATACTTATTGTCATAATTATCATCATCATTCAAGTGTACTGCGGTAGGCGACTAATCATACAGTTTCATATTTAGCAGTTCATGCTGGCCCCACCGCCTTTTCAGAAGTCATTTGAAGAAGACCTAGGTTCTGAATAACCTGTAAATTAAAATGTCACCCTTCTATTCATTAGGTCGGCCACTGACCTCGCGACTACTTCGGCAATCTTCGGCTCAGTCGACAGCTTCCTCGCTGGGCCATTCACTGTACCTTAGGAAGTGACTTTACTAATCCCCCGATGAATGGCACTCGTGGGAGATCCCAGAAGGAAGGGAGGTCACGTGTACAGAGCGAGGCTGCTGTGGTTCAAAGCCAACTCGAGGAGCTAATCTTTCACCGCCGCTAATGACTCTGACCAGCGCACTTGCTCAAGCGATACCGAGGTTCGGGAGGTCACGTGATCACGAATGCGAAGTACCCGCGCTTTAATGAAAAGCCGTCTCTGTATACTCGAGCTTCAAGCCAACAACAGGTGCTGCCCTTGAATAATGTCTAAGCAATGTTCCCAATGTTTCCCAATCGGTTGGTGGTGTGCAGTCATAACATCCAATTTGACGCCATTTTTGTTTGGGTTTTCTTACTATTATAAAAGAACAAGTCAGCCTGTCTTTTTTCTTTTTTTAGTTTGATGAGATTTGTTTGCGTACCCTCAATCACCTTCGGGAGTCCGCCCACCTGGCCTCGAAGATATATCAATGTACTCCTTGCGTACCCAAATATACCGAAATATGCTTTGCCGAAATATACTAATGAGCTGAAGATGATCCCGGATGAAGCCTTATGTGCTTGCTTCTATGGCCTCCAGAAACCATGGCAGCTGGACGTACATAGCCGAGAGGGTTATTTTTTACGAGACCAAAACTAATTACTAAGTTGAGTAAATTATTTTCTGCGAGCTTTGCCCTGCAACTTATCTAACAAGGGTTTGTGGCACGTCCTGTGGTTCGCTATTTGTCAAAAATTATTCGCCTCACAGCCGAAGGGGGGAACGGGGTGTGTGGTCGAAACCCTTTGCGACCATCTGGGATTATTTTAGGTGCACCCACAGCTCAGCACAAGAGTGTTCTTTGCGTTGTTTCTGCCACCAGAATAGCGGAAACCGTGGTCGGGACTCGAGCCCGCGACGTCGAGCTCAACGCCAGAACGCAAAAGTCACTCGGTAATTAACCGCGGCGAGAGATTGTGCAGTCGCAAAAGTCCACGAAAACACGACCTTTACAAGCGCGTAAAATTGACTCACTTTTTCACTTTCTACCCTTTTCCTCTTTTTATTCCCCTTTCCCCACCCCCCAGTGTAGGGTAGCAAACCGGATGCTCTCCTGGTTGACCTTCCTGCCTTTCCTATCCTTGCTTTTTTCTCTCTCTCTTGACTGAATAGGTCCGCCCGGAACATTTCCTTTTAAAAAATTCGACGAACCTCATGTTGTTTGAGGAGGTGAAACGTTATGATCTGATCTGTGACGTCTTTATTCAGAGAGATGAGGAAATCCGTTCAACTAGGAATTAAAGGCGTGTGCAGAAATTGCTTCCCATGTCTTACGGGGGCCTCGGTTCTCCATACCTTCGTAGGCGGTTGTGAATGCACGCGGTGTACTGGTCCGTTTTCGTCGTAGACGAATTCCGCGGGCTTCGCCAACAGAAGGGAACGGTCTCGTTGCGCGTTGTAACGAGGTCGAATGCAGTCGTTCAGTGTTACTGGCTGAATTTCTCGTGGTACTACGAGAAATACACTACGGCGTGCCTCACAATCAGAAAATGGCTTTGGCACGTGAGACGCCATGAATTTTTGTTAGGTTTTCTTTCTCTGTTTTTAGTACAGCGAATCCCGTTTTCTGCGCCACATTAAAAAGATTGGGTGTATTAGCAGCCGTGATGATCCACGAAAATCCGAAGATGTCATGTCATTCACGAAAATCCGAAGAAGAAGTTCATGTCTTTTGCCGCGGTACTTTTTACATCTGTCGTTAGAAGCATTCATCCCCGGCGTTGTCAATCGTTATCACTGTAAGCCCACTTATGCGGCCTGAAGTGTAATCCCTGAGGTCTCCTACTTTGTTGCAGCGCAGAGAACAAGAAAAACCCGTTAGACAACACACAGCGCCACTTTCTAATACAAGTTCATTTCACATTTTAACAGCCGTGTTTATAACCCGGGAGCACATTAACCGATTAAAGAACTTGGCGGCTGATCGTTTCCTTGCCTCTCAATAACCAGAGATACGATTGCCGACCAGATTAAATGTAACGTTTATTATGAGCGGAAACAAATGCGAAGCGGCTCCCTCGATTATGGAAGCTAAAACGAGAGCAACATTTCGTGACATATGCACCAGTGAACCATCGATTTCGTCATAAAAAAAAAAAATGGGGGCCGACCCTAATCATTGACTTAGGTGTCTCTTCGTGGCACTCGCACCTCGGCGTTGGTGTTCATTAGATTAAGCCAGCGAACGTCTTTCCCCTGGCGCTGTATGCGGGCGAGGAGAGAGAGAGGGAGAGGAAAGGCGAGGAGAAAGACAGCGCACGCCACCTGCCGGCGCGTAGCCGCCTAAGGAGCGCCGCACCGTGGCCTCCGCGATCAGCTCTCAGTTGCGTTGCGCGCCGCCGGAGTTGATCGCGGAGGCCTCGGGCGCACAAAGCGCACCTTACGCGCCCTCTCCTGTGCTGACGTCAGAGCGACGTAACGAGCGCGCGCGTGGCTGTTGCCGGCAAGCGAGCGAGCGAGCGAGCAGGTGAAAAAAAATGGCTGTGGCTTAGCTATATTTGGTTCGGCTAGACGAAGAAACAACTCATGCAGGTGAGCGCACGAGCTGAGACCCGGCTATGAGACGCGGCCGCAAGCGAGCGCACGAGTTGAGCCTCCGCTTTTGCAGCTGTTATGACGTCATATGGTAGCTACGCGGCCGTGCGCGGCGCAGCAAGGAAGAGCGTGGTTGTGCGGCTAGTATGCTTCGCATAAAAAATAGATCTGGTTTTACGCGCCAAAACCACGATCTGATTATGAGGCACGCCGTGTAGTGGGGGAGTCGAGAAAGTTGGACCATCTGGGGTTCTTTAACGTGAACCTATACCTAAGTACACGGGTGTTTTCGGATATCGACCCCATCGATATGCGGCCGCTGTGGCAGGGATACGATTCCGAGCAGGTGAGCGCCGGGAGAGAAGCCAGACATGGAGGATGGACGCCACATCCGCTCTCCTAGGCAGTTGTTCAGTCTATGCCAGGCAACTGTTTTCGAGTAATTAGCCGGTTAACTATCGTGCCACCTTCTTGCGTGTGACGTCATTAGTGACGTCATTACTTCTGCTTCCTACTTCCGGGTTTCCAGGAATTTCGCCAAAGTCGTGCTCACGTGGTGGTTCTCTAAAGTCTACGATTCTCTGCTTCGGTGTGCAGTAATCAGTGATTGCCCATTAATTCTAATTATTTCAGGCACTTCAGTAACTCAACATGTAACTAACCTTATGCTCTGATATCAAATCTATAATGAAACCCATGAATTTTGTACCGTGCCATTTTTTTCAATTTTTTCTGGTTTATAATGAATTTCGTCCTCGGTCGTCTCAGGAGGCGAACCGGAAGTGTTGTGTAAGAAACGATAGTGTGATTCGGTGCTTGTGGCAGTAATAAAATACATTGAACAACTTTGTGCGCGTTGGACGCACCCTCCGTAATAAGTGTTGCCTCGGAAGTGTTAGCCTGTAGTTATCCCGGTTTGGTTTCTGCTCACCCTGCATCGTACACGTGTCCTGTGACGTTTTGAGGGGTATATAAGCACGGTTGCCCAAAGTGGAAATAAACCGGCTGTTGGAAATCAGCGTTGCGGTGTTGTCTAATGTACCCCTCTGTTCCCTGTCGTTCTGCTCGCGCTTCCACAAAGAAGAAGATGCCAGACCAACAGGCCCGTATAGCTACTAGCTTCATCGACCTGATATTTCCATCCGCCCCTGTGCTGCCAGCACAGTCCTACGCCTGCTAATTTCCAGCCATATATTCGTTTATGTGTCGTCATATGCCGTATATTACCGTAATTTGGCACCAGTTCTGTTACTCTAATCGTCACCATCACAACCGTTGTGATCATATTTATGTCCACTGTAGGACGGAGATTTCTCCCAGTGATCTCCAGCTGCTCCTTTCTTGCGCCGGCAAGAAAGGAGCAGAAAGAAAGAAACTTACGAATTTCATCACACTACCTAATTGCCTCGACCGTCCTCGTCAGCAAGATCCCTTCCGTTTGAACATTTTCTGTAACTCTAATACACCCCTCGTTATGTACCCTACGCATTACATCGCGTGTCCCTCCAGTGTCATAGCACGCCCCTATAGTAGAGCTCCGGCAAGCGTCCCCTACATTGGCGACGCATCTTACTCAATAAAAACTCAATTATAAGCACACACATCGCGGTGCTTGTGTCTATAGACACATAGCGATAGAATCAAGATAGCCTTCTTGCGCTATGTCTTACGATTTCTCTACAAGACGGTGCCAAAGTGCGCAGTTCCCGTTCTTTGGAGAAAAATGTTCGAAATTTGATGACTGCCTTTACTTCTCCCATACAGCAAAGGGGGAAATGACCGCAAAGTAAAAAGTTGCAAAACTGTAGCTTGAATGGGACTAAGGAGTTAGCCAGAGGCCTAACTCTAATATTTGAAGTTTGCAAGTGGAAATATAGAGAACCGTCATTCGGTTATACCGGGTGGTCCTTGGGAACACACCTGAAAGGATTGTTTGTACAGGCAGGAGGCGGAAGTGGGCGTTCGCAGCCCCATTCACTACAAGAAAGACGACTGTGCGAGATCCATCTTTGTTTGAAAGTATAAACGAGCAAACGGATAAAGCAGACGGCACAGACGCATCACCTTTGTGGGCGCGCAACGATATCCTTCGCTTTGCAAGCCTTCACGGCCCTGTACAGCTACCTGCCAAGGTAAATCGATTTGCAACGTCGGAAGGCCTTTCGAAACAGAATTCCATCTACTTCCTTGGGTTCCACCTGGTTAGACAATCTACGGGTCTCGTACGCGCCGTGGTTATGCGATAAGCTTGGCCAAGTCCTACGTGCCGATACATCGCATTAGGGGCGCGAGGTTTGCGAGAATGCATTGCACAGCGTTAACGCCTCGAGCGTTGCGTGGGAGCATTGATTATCATCGCCAGCCTGTGCGGTATGTACTTCGTGCCGACTACACGCCAACTCGCGCTGACGAGGTGTTTGCCCAACGACTTGCGGTTCCTCCAGGTGGCCTCGGTGAAGCAGTTTATTGAGGTGGAAGCGCGATATTATGACAGTGCGCGGAACTCGGTCGTTGTCGTGGTGTAGCGCGGTGAATCGCCCGTATACGCGCGGACTGCCCTGGGCTTGAGAACTTCCATGTTTCTCAATCATCTCGAAGGGTTACTTCGTTTAGTTTTGCGCGGTGTGGGATCTGGGGTGTCTTGCGTGAGGTGCACGTCGATGGGGTGCACTCGTTGTGGCGTACATTGTTGCCGTCCTTTTCCCTTGTCAGCATTCGTCGTTTTTTTTTCTCTAGGTGTGTTAACAGGCGAGCTTCTTCAGCTTTATTACACAGTCATCCATTCCTTATTTCCTTTGTTCCTTCCTTTCTTATTGGTTTCTTTTTTCCTTTGTTCCTCCCTTCCCTCCGTTCCGTTTGTCTCGCCGTGTCTTCAAAGTACTTATGGCATAAATAATGGACGGGCGCGTTGTTTAGTACGGATGCTGCATTGCTTGCTGTGCTGTACGAAGCACATAAGTCCGTGAGCTAAATCGTAAGATGAAGTGTTCTGTGTATACATGGATTCAGTGTGTATATGTGTTTGTTTATTTAACATACATATTCTGCCTATATAGAGAGTATAATAGGCCATTGGACTGTAACAGCAACGCAGCATTGAATATGAGAAAAAGCTTGATATTATGAATAAAGCTAACTTGAGGCAGAAGGCTAAGCTGTCGCTGATCATACATACAAAGAAGGAGTAACGTGAGCCGTCACCCTTAAAAGAAATTGCTGGCTCTTTCGTGTGTGTGCATGCATGCATGCCTGCATGCATGTGTTAGTGTGCATCCCCGTTAAAAGTACTTGGTCTACAAAAGAAAAAAAAATCATTTTGTCTGGTACTTGCTGCTTTAAATTATAAGAGACAGTCACCGCAAAAAAAAAAAAAAAAAACATGCCATATGAAACAACGTCAATTACGAAAGTCAATACGCTGAGTCAGAACAACGCGTTTAGGGACCCTCTCTAGGAAGGAGCCTAAAGTTTCTACGCAAATCAGACAAACGTCCACGCAGAGCTCGAACAGAAACATTCGGTAGCCGTGTTGGTGGTCTGGCGAGCGTAATTCATAATCTGTCCCACATAGTATTTTATTGTGCGCTGATCAGTACTATTGTATCTGAGCCTATTTAACAGTATTGTAAACAAAAAAGTGCTGCATGCCCTAGGAGAGGGAGCTCCTGATAATTAGACTTGTTTATTCGTGGTAACACAGGCCACGTGTGCCATACTATAGTACTATAGTATACTGTAGTACTATACTATACTACCATACTATAGTGCGAATTATCATGCGCTACTCTGAACACTTTCATCACATGAAGACGTTCGGCTTAAGACGGCATATTCGCCCGGTCGTTTCGGAGTGTCGTCAGAGCGTTCTGATGGCCATCTAATACAAGAAAGTGCGGTTATAGAGACAAAACATATCACTAGCGTTATTGCGGCTTCGTTGGCATTGTGTAGCGACATTACTGTCACGATGAAGCTCATATCAACGATATTGCCAGCTTAGCGAGCGTGCACGGAAACCACCAGTCCAGTGTGCTATTATAGGATGACGCCGTGTGCTTCCGGACTCATAGGGTCGCTGCGAGTTTTCCCGCTGTCTCAATAGATGGCGCTGGCGTTTCATTGTGTACTCCCCCCCTCCTCCTTTCGGCTCGAACACGCGCGCGCTCCTCGAGCGGATTCGCATTCGCTGACCAGGTGCTCAGACCCACGGTGCTCAATCCTTCAGCGAAAGCGCAGGGCACTTTCGCGGTAGTCCGCGCTTGTAGGGCTTGCGAGTTCCTCAGCTCTTAAAGTCTTTAAAGCCTTCAAGCTACTTCTCGTACACTCAAACAAGAAGTTACTTGCGGATACCCGAAATAATGGAGTTTCAGATTCTCAAACCGAAGCTTCTTCTTACGAAAGTATTTGTGTTGTTGTCAGTTGCATTTATTTCGGCATCGACTGGCGACGGACGAAAAGGTGAGTAAGGCTTCATTTTGAGGTTAAGCTAGTTTTTTTTTTCTCTCTAGCTCTTCAGTGGGTAGTTGTTAAGCTTACGGTATTATTTACGACCGCAAGTATTTCGCCGGCTATTATGCAAAACCTGTTGTTGACGCCGTAGTTGGGGTGTTTTGTTGTCCGTTTATGACTTTTAGTTAGACTACTGCTATGTCTTCGAATATGTCAGAAAATTCTTTGTAGCCCTGTTTAGAAAGAGGTGCAATGGGTGTGCGATTTTGAGATGTTTGTTTTGCTCTCATTTCATTGATCTCTTTTGGTGCGAAATCTTCGGACGTGTCGTCCGTGATCAGATGCTATATCGCATTTCCTTGTGGTTGGCGTCGCCCCCAAAAAAAGAAGACACGCTGGGGGGGGGGGGGGGGGGTTAATTTGCGTTCCTCTTTACATTTCTACCATGTATTTGATTAGACATGATAGAAAGCTTCCTATAGCAGCCCTAGTGGCGAAGGCATGTACCGATTCTTATTTTCTAGGCTGTTTGCTTCACCACTACGCATTTTATCTGCGTTGAAAATAAATATTTCTTTTTTTGTCGTGACCAGAGTTAAGAGGTTATGGAGCAAGTAAGCTTACCAATTTGTGTTCATTGCTGCTTCATTGATGAACACATTGATTTGTGTTCACTGTTCTGCTTTGATAGCATGATCTTCAGGTGGTGATTCCAAAAATTGAGATGATATGCGCCCTTCGTTATATTTCTTATTAGATTTACACGCTTTGATCGAGTATAACAAAATACGATATTGCAGTAGCTTTTATTATCTAATAATATTTAATAACGGTAAGTAACATATTTTAACTATGCAGGTTTTCTTTTCCTTGGTGCTTTATCTCTAATTGTCAGTGCGCGAATATTTCTGTCGTAATCGAATTGGGATACATAGATAGGCAATATTATAAAAAAAGTGAGAGCTACATTTTCACTGTCTTGCTTATTAATAAAATCACGACTCATTTATTTTGTATCACCTCCCGGGGTGTGACGTTTTGCAACTATCTCAGAACATCGTAGCGTTCCTCGTTGCCTTGTGCGAGAATTCCAAATTCCCTAAATAGTCGGCGTACATTGCAGCCAATCGATTTGAGCAGAGATATTCAACTAATTTTCATTAGCAGTGCACTCCAATGCTAAATAACGAATCACTCGTTGTGTAATCAGGCTCACATTAAGGAGCATTCGACTGCCCCATAGATTGACGACTTCGGCCTATTCGTTATCACATCTTTCAAAAACTCTGCACAGTTCGTTTCAGTGAAGCACCTCATATATCAAAGAAATACTACTGCATATGTTTTATGTAGTACCGTTCGTGAAAATAGTATAGCAGCAACATTGGATCAAATCCGCAAAACTATTCATTTCTAAAAGCTACTTGAGACTGGTCGGCGATTTTAGGAAATCTTTTTGTTCGTTCTCATGCTCCGCGGCTTCTTGTCTTACGAACTTGTCAAGTATACAAATCGCTCTGCCATCCCTACGAGTACAACTTGAGCAAGAGAAGAAACTTAACACTTAGAGCTGAGTCATGGCATTATTACGCGGATGACACGCACTACAAGAATGCGAAAGGAAAAGAACATAAAGTCGACGTGGATTCATTAAGAAATTGAATACTTTGAAACCACAATCATGAGGAACTCCTTCATTCTTGAGGAATCATTTACTGCGCTGTTAGAAAGCGAAATGAAAACCTCGGTGTCTACCCAATGCCAGTCAAATAGGGCTTGACGTCAGGGCTAATTTTTCTTGACAAGATATATTCAGCAGAGCCGTCGCTATGAAACTTTAATGAGCGTTCTTTAACGAGTCTCCCATTATAGAGGACCACACGTACTGGACCGTCTTTCGGCGGTGTACCAAAACGCATTTTTTCACATAAATTTATAGTGTACCTCCCACACGCACTCAATGCTTACTCTCTCCCTTTTTCCTCTTTCTATTCCCCTTTCCCCCACCCCAGCTGTAGGGTAGCAAACCGGATGCTCTTCTGGTTGACCTCCCTGCCTTTCCTGTCCTTGCTTTCTCTCTCTCTCTCTCTCTTGATTGCGCATTGCTGCTGTTATGATTTCGGATGTCTTTCTTTTTTGCATTTTTTCATAGTGTGGATGAGTTGCAGTAGTTATGTTCTACGAAGTGTTACAAAAACGGTAAAAGGTGGCTTTATTATTTTTAAATAGTTAATAACTAAGGCGGATCCTAAGGAACATTGACCGTATTGAAGTTTTATCTTGTACACTGTGTAACTCCCGTTTTGTTTCATTTTCTTCCTTTTTTTTATTGCTCTAGTTTGTAGATTAGAGAACTGCAACCAATCGGGAGAGCACAAAACGGCCGCTTCAAGCTCGAGAACTTTGCTCGAGTCAAGCCTCCACATGCAAGCACGTCAACTTAAATTTCAAAGAAAAAAGCAAACAAACAAGTCATTTCTGCATACGGGAGACGTTTTTGACATTACGTATTTTGCTTTGGAAGAGCCGGCATTTGCTTTATTCGTGCGCGTAAGCTCGATCATTCGTTTCTTATCTCGCCATCCGTCGATAGGATGTAAATCCGTTGCCCGAAACTTAGGTGGATGACGTATGTCTTGCTTGACAAGAAAGCTTAGGCAAACGAAGGGCTTATTTTTTTTTCTTGGCGTGACAACGTTACCCTTACCGTTTCGAATACATAACAGCGCATAAAAACTAGCACGCATACAAGGAACTCACCATCAGCGCTGGTTGATGGTGAGTTCTTCCTATCCGTCTTGGTTTTTGTGCGCTGCTACATGTATACTAGAATGACGAATCACCGACTCGCCCAAGTCGCAGCTTTACTGCGTAAACCACACGCTCGCTGATTTCTGTACAAACTCAAAATTAGGATTTCTCACTCATGCACCGCCTGCCTATTTGACGCGATGAAAAGGATCTCGCCCCTTTTGATTAAATTAAATTAAATTATGGGGTTTTACGTGCCAAAACCACTTTCTGATTATGAGGCACGCCGTAGTGGGGGACTCCGGAAATTTCGACCACCTGGGGTTCTTTAACGTGCACCTAAATCTAAGTACACGGGTGTTTTCGCATTTCGCCCCCATCGAAATGCGGCCGCCGTGGCCGGGATTCGATCCCGAGACCTCGTGCTCAGCAGCCTAACACCATAGCCACTGAGCAATCACGGCGGGTCTTTTGATTAGAGCCGCAGTAAATGCCACATGATAGACGATTTAATTTTAATTGTATAAGGGCCATGTGGGAGACGGAGGGTTTGTAAACGCTGCCTAGTAAGCGGGCGGGGGGGGGGGGGGGGGAGGATGTCGTGACAGATGCCAGCATCAACAAGGAGAGCAGAATTCTGCCACGAAAAAAAAAAAAAAAGCTTTGATAACGCTACATAAGAACAATATTGTGCGCCACGATTTAAAATAAGCTTTGTTTTTTTTTTTTTTTTTTTAAAGAGAGACGAAGCGGTGCTGTATATGGAACTCGCGCTTTATAGTCACAAAAGGCCTAACGTTTACGCACGGTTCACAAAGGCTACCTAATATGCATTTATTTACAGCTGCGAACGTTGAGAAGAAAGAGTAAACAGAAGGCTTTGGGAAGAAAATACAAGGAGGAGGAAGAGGAAATATATTGCGTGCCCTGCGTATTGGTGGGGAGGGTCAAAGGCCCCGCCTAGGTGACGGCCAGGAGTTCGTGGGTCCTGGCGGCATCCTCGGCCCGCTGGACGGCCCGTAGCTGATCCTCGAGGGCGGGGCTGAGCAGCGCGGCTTCCCAGCGCGTGCGAAGGCTGCTGCTAGAGGCCGCGTTTTCTTTATTGTTATTTATCCCTCGGCATTCCCACACTATACGCTCCAGAGTGGCTCTCGATTCGCATGTCTTGCAATACAAGGAATTTTTTTTTTTTTTGTGACGCCACAAAACAAGAACAGTCTGCGCTACGTCCAAAATTATTTCGGTAGAGAAAATAACAATTAAGGTTTTCAATATGGCTGAATTTGAAAACCTTTTCGTGCTGTGCGGCCTCATTAGGCCTAACGTCCGCATGGCTTTTCAGAAAAGTTTGAACCCCCGCTTATTTTGTCTCTAAAACAGACGCCTACCTTCTCCTTTGAAGTTTCGTCTTTCACCTCAGACTTCTTATCAGTACTGCAAATTTGCGTTCAAGCACGGTTTTTTTCGGTCATATCTTTGCTTTAAGGGATCTCTGTGTATTGTGCTGCAAGATGGTGCCCAACCCTCCGACTTGTTTTTGAAAGTCAATTTTACTTTTCCTCGTCCTCCCGTTCCACAATATCAGAATTTTTCCCGTTCCTTCCGCGTAACTTCGTCTAATGCAACCACCCTGCCTGTAAACCCACGAACACTTTCTTTTTGTGTGTGTAGACATTCCAGGCAATGTGTTTGACATAGAAGGGTATAAAATGCTGTCGTTATCATGCTCCAGACAGCAATAAAGTAAAGAGTTTGAGGAAGTAAAGTTGGGTTTCTGGATAAAGTAGCATGACACCACCAACTTTTGTTTTGATGGAAAAGCTTTGCTTCGCGATAATACGCAATATATATATATATATATATATATATATATATATATCAGCCCATGCCGGGCCCGCGCTGATGGAAAGGTCACCTTTGTTCGATCCAACGCCATCGGCATTCTGTTGTCATAGGAGATGACGCAAGACAAAAACTAGAGCTGCGCTTAGTGATAAAAGGTAGAGGGCGCTTTGATGTGTGATGGCCCCCGCTTTATGTGTACCTAACCAGCGACCCTTGCTCGCGTGAAGGAAGTGCCGGTGTTCACATTTTGGTTTTATCTGTGTTATCTCGATGCGCGTTATCCTTGCATTCTTTCCTTTTCTTTTTTTTTAATTCTTCTCGACTTCTTGCGCATGCAGGCTTCGAGTCGATTTTCTTGGCTTAACCAAAGTTTGCGTTGTCGTAGAAACGGTGAGCAGCGCGATAGAAGACATAATTTTGAGTCTTCTTGATGTGTTAGCGTGTTTCTGTTCTCCTTGAGAAAAAACGAATCGTGTTCCAGACTACCGATACACTTTGAGAAACCGTGTAAAATAGAGTGATCACGCTCAGCCACTGTGGGCATCTTGGGCACATATTCGCCGTATCACAGAAAAAAAATATTGTCACGTAGTCGTGACGTCAAAGAACACCGTAGCAATACTGTGAAAGGCAAAACTTGATTTTATTGGGTGAACCTGTGCCCACAAAACAGGCTACACTAACAGCACAACGAGAGCGGGCAACACAGTCGGCGATCGTTGAAAATCTGATCAACGGGTCAAGCGCGTCAGCTTTTATACATCAATCGTCGAACGTTCCAGACTGATCGTTGGGACCCGCGTGCCTTCCACGAAGTTCTACACTATTCGCGTCAGGCGATGAAATCAGATAACATCAGGTTCGCCGCAACAGACAGTGGATAGAAGCATCGATAACTTTCCAGAAACTTCGGATACATGCAGGCGCGTCCCGCGCTGTGCGATAACATTTGTTAGGCGGCGAAACCTGGTCGCCCGATAAATTACACGTGTCAATATATATACAGGGTGTTCAAAATTAAACTTTTTTTTTTAATTGGGCACCGGGAGACAAGCGAAGACCACCTGTGCAAATAAGTTATGTGGCCAGGAGGACACAAAGTGAGATGACAATTGTCGCTGTCAGCAGCCCCATTAACTAAAATTGAATGATTAACTTTTTGTTCACTGCAATAAGTGGGGATGTTTGTATTGAAAAGTTAGAGACAGTCGTGTGTCTACACAGTATCAGAGGGGAAGGGAACAGTTACCACCTTTGCCGATGCCTCCGCCCTGTTGTCAGACTAAACGCTGCACTCAACAGCCGCGTCCCACAAGGGAGGGGCTTTGCGCCGATCCTCACTCTCTTGCATGCGTAATAATGCGAGCAACAATTAAAATTTGGAGTCGGATATCTCAGAGCACAGGCATGCTTGAATTATTCCAAGTAAAACTATATATATATATATATATATATATATATATATATATATATTTATATATATATATATATATATATATATATATATATATATATATATATATATAACGAGAAGAGAGGGGGTTAACCGAGGGTCCCGATTTTTATTAGTCATAGCATAAGAAGCCAACAAACACTGACACCAAGGACAACATAGGGGAAATTACTTGTGCTTAATAAATGAAATAAAGAAACGATAAATTAATGGAAATTAAAGTGGATGAAAAAACAACTTGCCGCAGGTGGGAACCGAACCCACAACCGAAGGTTCCCACCTGCGGCAAGTTGTTTTTTCATCCACTTTAATTTCCATTAATTTATCGTTTCTTTGTTTCATTTATTAAGCACAAGTAATTTCCCCTATGTTGTCCTTGGTGTCAGTGTTTGTTGGCTTCTTATGCTATGACTATATATATATATATATATATATATATACATATATATAGAAGTGAAACCATTTATATAATACTAACACATTGAATGCGTTTGCGAAGTTATCTCTTTTATTTGAATCTGGGTTTATTTAGCGCATCTGCAATCCCGTACAAAGATATCGCAAGAGGAAACAGAAGGTTGGCTTAGGCACAATACGAAGTAATGTACCACAAGGCGGTATATAGTTCCCAAGCAGCTAATATCGGGAAATAAGCACCAAGAAAACTTTCCACAAAATTCCAAGTCGCTTCGAATTGCATAAAACCTTTCACGGTTCGTAAAAGTTTCACGACATCGTATACCGAAGAAGTTTGCTTTTCTCTTCTTTCGGGCATGAAATTAAGAGCATATATATTGTAGCTCTTGTAGTTGTTGATGAGATAGTTTTTTTTTATTAGTTATGCATTATTAAAAGAGTGATTCCCGGTTGCAGTAGGCTTTCTCGCGATGTATTCCCTTTCTTTTACTTTTGCTTGCTATGCTTTGAACGTGGTGCTTAGAACCTACCGTTACACTTATACTCTGTCTGGCGTTTGCGTATCTTACGTCCCAACGTCTAAGCTGGCTCGGTTTTAACGAAAACGCCACGAAAAATAAGTAGGGGTAAGTAAAAGTATACGAAACTTTCGGGCTGTGCTACATGGCTGCTTTATGTTTAGAATTCCCATGTTTGCCCTACATTTTGTGTGACCAAGAGGTCGGGCAAAGCCGTCGTATTGAAGTACAAATCGGACCTTTTTTCCTTTTCACTGTCTTAAAGATCCGGTGGGCGACGTCAATCATCGGCGCCACACCACGTAATGTTGATGCTGCGGGAAAATGCATTCAGTTCGTTCCCTTATAGCTTCCTACTGCAAATCTAGCAAGGAGCGTTGAGCTTGTCGTAAACCTTCAACAGTTAAGTGCTTTTCTCATGGAAAATACTTCTGCACGGATTAATTTAAGTGGGGCTGAAGTTAGAGAGAATCCGCTTTGCTGAAGAACAGTGCTTGCTGCAGGCATTCGTAAGCATCACAACCTACACACAAAGATGACTGTATACAACTATATCACATGTGATTCTATATCAAACACAGTAGACTATATGAGTTTCATGATGATTCAATATGATGATTTGATGTGATTGATGATTACATGCGATTACACGTTGTTCTGCTGGAGAAGATAAGGTGAA
This sequence comes from Dermacentor andersoni, assembly GCF_023375885.2. Classification (NCBI taxonomy): domain Eukaryota; kingdom Metazoa; phylum Arthropoda; class Arachnida; order Ixodida; family Ixodidae; genus Dermacentor; species Dermacentor andersoni. The sequence continues at coordinate 38,498,801 of NC_092822.1, read as the reverse complement.
AGGAAAGACGTCCTGGCACGGGTGCTGTGGACAATGTAAAAATAAATATGTAACAACTACGCAGTCACGTGATCACAACCTGTTGCTGCTGCTAGAGAAATGCGCAGCAAACGTTCCACGTCGCAATATGACAACGTGGTCACGAGAGAGCAGGAAGATCCGATACCAGCTGTAAAACTCCATCCCTGTTAATATGGCATTCGTACTCTTGCGAATTGATTCTATTTGCGCCTAACTCATGGATTGCGTATGTTGCACAACACACTTTAAGCATATGTACGCAACTTTGCATCATGAGTATATAAATTGTGTCTTTCCGTGACTCTAAATGTATTCGTTATAAGAAAAAAAACGGACGCAATGTGGTATGGTAGAAGATATTATGAGACATTTCTTTTTAAATTTATTTTGGGGCTCAGCGGTCCAAAGCCACTAATGTATGTGATAGACCGCCGTAGTGCAGTCTCGATGGACAAATTTTCACCACCTGGAATTCTTTTCTTAACGAACACCCGAAACTCCGTATGCAAGCGCTTTCGCATTCTGCCTTTAGCGCAACGCCGCCACCGCAGCCGGGGGTCGAACCCCCGACTCGGTGCTCTCCAGCGATGAACGTCAGAGCACTTATCCACCGCAGCGGGTTACTGCACATATGTACCTCGTTACATACACAGGCACGATATGAAATCTTCGGCGACTTTTCGGTGATTATCAGAACGATTTCCACCGGTATATAGTTCTGCTTCCGTTTTCTTCGATATCGTACTTGGCGATTATCTCACCGTCCGGACACTACGGCGTAGGTAATTACTTAGCGTTTATTTTTTTGTATTTTTTAATTATTTTTTTTACAAGACCACACTACAGGAATAGTCCCAACATTATCGTGTAGTGCCCGTAGTGGGGAAGAGATACAGGCCGCCATCATTAGGCTAATGACTTTCCTGGAGCCCATTGCACTTACCCTGGGTGGGCTTCTCCGCCGCGTCAACGGATGTTGCGAGCAGGGGAAGTAGTAAACACGTCTGTGCCATCAAAAACCAAGTAGTCAATAAAAACCACGATTGATCCTGGCTCACAAACGCAGTCTGCAACTCTCAAAGCGCGGCTGGAAGGAATCCCCACGGCATTGTGGAAAGTGCGAGAGGCTGGCGTCAGCTAACGACGTGGCTTCAATCTCGGGAATCGGTTGGTTGATGAAAAACAGGACAGTCGTGCGCGCTTTGAATATACTCTAAACCTCCGCTGCCTGAGTGGGCTTGTTAGCGTACCTTATCGTTAACGTCACTGAGATACTGTAAGACACTGTAAACTCTCACCTATAATACGTGTTCTTTCTATTTCTGTAATGTGAAAATTGAATCTTGTGTTAAAATCATGTTTTCATAAAATATCACCTGATTATGCTCCTTTTTTTTTTTTTTTTTGGTCCTACGTAGTGAGAACAGGGCGGCGTTTCTATGTCGACTGCGTCGAGCTCTCCTTCTTGCCTTTCATATTAAGTACAATGTGCATTTTTCTATCTCTAGGTCTTTCTTGAAGCCGTAGCGTGTACCATTTAACGTCGACAGGGAACGTTGTAACAGCAGATCTATCAAAAAATATAATATTCTGCATCATGTCGCAACAACGCAAGCATACGCTGTTGAACATGATCTACGCAACTTCGAACACCTGATCATGTTGTTTGCCACCTGCACGTAAAGGTAAAATGTTTTATCACTGGGTTCTTTAAAAAACAATGGCGTTTACATATTTTTCCCAGTTTTTCTTTTTCTGCCATAAGTCGTCCGCACTAGAACTAGTTTATTACTTGCCTCGGGCCTGCGAGACATCTTGAAGAAAGCCCTTACTGAGCAGACCTCCTCGAAACTATTACTTAAATCTCGCCGTCCGACGAGTATCTTGTTAAAAATGGTGCCGCCAATTAAAGTTGATTAGTCTTACTGCACTGAGTTTTCGTTCTTTCCAAGTAGTTTGTAAACTATTTCTGAATATCTTTCTCTCCCGAAGCCTCCCCTTCCTTACTCCCACCTCCTCTTTTCTTTTTCGCGTCTCTTCGACTGTATCATCCCAATGGGGCCAAACACTTCGAGGTCTATCTATATCGTTAGTATAGGGCTTGCAACTCCCTCGGCGCGTTCAAGATGATGCTCTTACGTTTCTTTCCCGCCGAAGTGAACCACGTTTTACTTCCGTGTTTGCTTTTCACTGCCAGAGCGGAAGCAAGAGACTCAGTATCAAACGCCTCTTTTACCCTAAGGGCGTAGGCATTAAATGTAGGTGCTTCTTCAAAGCTCGGTAATGTTCAGAAAAGTAATTGCACTCGGGGAGACTATTTTCTATCATTTTTCGTTTATGTGGTGTTGGTATACTACTTTGCAAGTACTACGCCTGGCTTACAAACCGCCTCCTTAACAAGAAACGATCAGCCAGGCTTGTTTTCCCGCGCGTTACGAACAGACCCCGCACTTTCTTCTTGTTCATCGTTCGTCCGAGCTCACCTTCGTTCTAGCAGGGTCTGCGAAGCTCATGCACCTCTGTATTGTTTTCCCGATTTTGTGTTAATTTCTGGTTTTTGCCTTCAGTAGCTCAAAAGTAAGAAAACAGTCGGCCCCTTGAACCTTAGTTCGTAGTCAGTATTTGCGAACTAAGAGCTCATACAGTCAACAGCTCCTGAGATAAAAATAAAAAAGCAAGAACCTTCTCCAATGTGTGAAGACTGCTTAACAAGGAGGCACACTCATTGGAGTCCTCGGTTTGGCCTTTCTATTTGCGAAGACAGTTGACCATGGACTATGTTTCGGCCTCATAAAGCGTTGAAAAAATAATGGGTGTATTCGTTACTGTTTTTTTCTTTTACTGGCAGTTTCTAATTGTTTTATTACTAATTAATTATTTATTTCTTTAGGTCATTAGACTTAGTTCATCTGTTATAGTTCATCAGTTATAGTGGTGCTTCACTAGCCCAAGTTCATTGCTTAATTCCTCATCGGTGGTTCTTCATTGCTCCTGTACCTTTTAGTAGACTCTTGTTCTCGATTGTTCTTCGTTAACTATTTACACATCCAACAAGATAAGGCCGCCTCTATTGAATAAAATTATTTGCAGTTAGTATTTTTGCTTTCACTAAGATGCATTGCATTACTGATTCAGTAAACAATTACCCATACAATAGACTGAGGACCTTGTTAAAAATTACATTCCGGAGCATCTCAGATGCTCAGAAGCTTCAATGCGCTTTACCTTGATGCAGGTACTGAGAAATCGCTAAGAAAAGGCAGACCTGCACTCAATACGCATGTGTTTACTACATCGGGTAGAATCTCAATCACAAACAAGCCGAATTGAAAACACCTGGAGCAAAAGAGAATTAAATTTCACTACGACATGGTTGCATCGGTCAAATATAGAGAATCAAATGAAAAATTCATATTACTTAATAACAGCGCTACCGACGCAGTACAAAGAAAGACAGCGGGAACACACACGGTGCCGGCCTGCCACTGCGTCTCCGTTCTCGATCTTTGTCTTGTGTCGGTAGCGCTGGTTTTTAAGTAACATGGAAAACCACGAACTCGGCCAATCGCTGTTCTTCTTCAAAAACTTCATGACTGAGTACTTCTGAAACAAGCTGCACCACCACGTCTTAATAATGAATGGCTGAATGGCTCCAACTATTCGTAGCTCCAGCGCCAAAGCGTTGTTCCTTTAAAGAAACATGGGATATTCGAAGTACTTCGTTTGGAGAAAAAGTGCTGGCAAAAAAAGAAAACAAATTTGCATCGACGCGTTTTTCTTATATTTCTTTTTAACATCGCCGACACACTTACTAGGTGATGTTCGCATGCGCTAGCGGCAAACGCCGGCTGTATTTGCGCTCTCTTGCGAAACGAAATTGTTCCGCACGATTTCTACCGAAATCTCCGGACGCCGAGGAATTCCGAATTTGAGCGTTTCCCTAAGCACACGCCCTCGCTCGCGCTTGTTGATGAGCAGTGTTGTCCCACAGCGGCGTAAACAACCTGTTTGTTTTGTGCAATTCGCCTCTTTCCCGAAATAAATGGCATCGCACTCTAAAATGCCGAACAGAGGCATTTACAGACCTGACGCGTTTTTCCCACATATCACTGAATTCAGCGTCTGCCGCTCTTATTCTTCACCCGGAAACGCGCTAACAGGATTGTAACTATAGGCTGCTTCGTCGCCTGCTTCGTACGATCGCATTATCTATCTATTATGTTTCTGTTACCATTATCTATTAAGCTTTATGTTGGCTTTGGGAGGATATCTTGTAAAGGAGACTGCCTTTTAGTCGATGAAACCTAGTTCCCTGTAATTACTGCGTGTTTTGAGTGCTCAAAAAGCAGTCTTGCCAACGTTCAGAAAGTTTTCGCCAGTTTGATTCGAGTTGCGAAGGATCTCTGCTTGGCGAAATGAAAAGTATTATTTTTTTTTTTTTTTTGCCAACAACACAGAAGAAAGGTTGTAAAATAAGATTCCATAGGCATCCCACTAGCAGCAACGACAACGATTAAAGTGTCCCATGCAAATAGCCCACTGACACCTAGCTCGGTCAGTGTTATCGTAGCCATCAATTCACGGTCGTTAGTGCGTTTACTTTTTCAATATCGGGATTTTAACTGTTGCAGAGGGGTGCTGTAGTCATTTTTTTCACTTGGATAACTAGTTATGGGCGTGGTATTCGGCTATATCTCAACACCAGCAACATCACGCTCGAGGTAAATCACTTCTCGTCGTTAGTTGGATTCGAATAAACAATTCTATCGTTGGGAGGCGGACGCCTTGTCACCGCTTAGCGATGGGAAACATTGTACTTCCAAAAATTCGACGAAACAACTGTACGCTTGGGAGACAGGCGCCCCGTGCCACTACTCAACAACCAAAGTATTTTACTTCAAGAAACGTTGCGACATAACCTCACTTTCCTAGTTATCTAAATTGTTTCAAACGGATAAGATTAATGGCAGCATCTTAAACACTGAACCTGTGTTTCTTTTTTTTTCGGGGTTGAAAGTAAAGCACAAGAGGGCAGTAAACCAAACAAAATATCCAACGCTTGTTGTTTAAGGGCGCCCTCAAGTGAAGCGTGCAGGAGAGCGTTAGCCGATCCCTTGGTATCTAAAATTTGAGTTGATTATGATTGATGACGACAGATGTGATGCAGACGATGATGAAACTTGTCGTTAATGAAGTCACCCTTGGGGATCGGCGCATCCGCTTATAATCACCTACGCGCTCCACTAGTCTCGCAGCTTACTTAAAATCCCTTTGTCCATAACGCCACCGTGTCTCGCCTGAGTTGTCCACGCGGACTTAGGTAAGAATTAATTTTTATGTGTAGTCGCTCTACAACCTCAAGGCTGTTTTTTTGAAGGACGCTTTAAGCACGAGACGCTACACATGACTTCAGCTGCGGGACCTTCGACCGTGACAGTGTCCGCGATCTCAACTGTGCCCAACAATAGTGCTTATACGATTTCTGCGGGATACATGCCTTGCTAAGACTATTGTAAATAAACTTTCGTTTTAGGGCATTTGTGATAATGTTTGCTCGTGTGTCTGTGTCTGTCTTTCGTTCTCGTTTTTATCTCGATCCCTTCATTCCGCAAAATCTGCCCTGGAGTAGCCACGCGAGACCTGTTTATACCTAACCTATATTGATACCAATCGATATCAACATCTGTTGCAAGCGTCCACTCTGTTATCTCTAATTTATTGCGTAGGATTACGTATGCCTGCTACGACACCATCCTCATCTCTTGCATTTTTTTCCAGCAAAACTCATTTTTTGTATGTATGATCTGACGCACTCTTGTCGAATGTAGACCGATATTTTCATGTGGGATTTCTGACCGTTTTTGTTGGCCGATCCCGAAGGCAGGGCCGTTTAACACAGCGTCTGAAACAGAACCTTTGCGGCATTTGGAGCATCACTATATCAAGTAACTATATCTCTCGTTCATCATTAGGTCTTCACAGTCGTCTGAGACATTTTGCACTTACTGTGGCAAAGGAGAGGTAAACATTAAATTCAGTGAGGCTGTATGTGTCTCACAATCGAAACGTGAATGCCCTGCCACCTTAAGGTGCCCAAACACTGGTTTATGTATTTATTTTTTGCAGAAAGCCTATGAATATAGCTCTTTAGGAATTATTTTCTCCGAATATGTCTTAGCATACGTTAACATCACGTACAGTAAAGCATTTAGGCGTCTTGAGTACATAGTGCTCCTAAGATGCCAAGCTTTTACCCAAGAAGTTTCCATAACCTCCTTGCTCCTACTTAACAGGAATTTTACCTGCAATGTTATGAGTACATTAAAATGTGCGCCCTGTGTCCACAATTAGCAGTGAAAAAAGAAGAGGTTCGATTTTAATGCCCTCATTGCGTCTATTTCTACACAATTGTGTAAACTTCCCATTCTTGATCTTTTCGCTCCTAAGTATCCGCAGACTGCCACTTGATGAGTTTCTAGCTGCTTTTTACAATTCTCACCGCAATGAAAATATTTATTTTGTTGCATTGTTCATTACCCACTCTCGTTACTGCCTTGTGGCTGGCTGTGGAATTTTAGAAGGAAATAAAGTAGCTGCCAAATTAAAATGTTCTCCAGGACAGATGTCACTTTGCTGAACGCGCAACACGTAGCCAAGCAGTGGAGACTTCTACGTGGCTAGGTTGGTTGAAACAACGCCCTCCCGGCTACCCTGGTAACACCGTTCAGATGCAAATATACTGGTCGTTGCGTTACGTCACTGCTGAATGGTACTGCAGGACGCTTTCCGCCTCAATCTGTTACAGAAGCAGGCGTTAAGATTATTTAGGCGCCAAGAAGTTTGTCGTAAATTCTATGTACTTCAAAGTGAACGATAATACAGGATGTTTTCGCCTGTCTCCAATGCAGGAACAGGACCATTTCCTCCGTCACCGCTAAGGCTAAGCCATCTGGAAGGCGAGCAGACGTCACTTCCTTGCCCCATCAACATGGCGTCGAAAGAACCCGTCTCTGTCGTCTGGTTCCGCGTAGCAGACGTCAAGCTGAGCTCGTCCAGCGGCTTACCTCAAAGCATTGACACCAGCCAGGCACCAAAGAAAGTTTACGCACTGGTGGCTCCCGAGCCACCAACGATCACAGTGTTGGGAGCAGCTGTTGGACTAGTTGACGGTGCTCACTGGAAGCAGCTATCGTGGATCGGCAGGGCGTTCTTTTCACTGCTGAGCGATCCGCCCGCTTTGCTCCTCAACCAACTGAATCGCTCTGACACCGGAAGTTACGTGTGCAACGTTTCGTACCGCGGTGAGAACGTAACCGACGTGGGTGTAACCATAACAGAGGCCATCGTCGAACTGTTCGTCGCAGGTGAGTAGCTCCGTTGATGCAACTGAAATCTCCTTGAGGAAATGGGCAGTGTTTTGTAAACAAACAGGAAATAGTACAGTCAGTATGTTCGGACGACAACGTGCATTTTTCTTCTTGGCTTTTCACTGCTCTCAACAATAATCTCTGCCCCAAAATGATTTGGACACTCGGTCGAGCATATTCGTTCTGCCTTCACGTAAAATTAGCGCAATTACAGTACGTCATTTATTATTATATTATTATTATTATTATTATTATTCGCTAGTGCAAATTTAAACAGCAGTGCCTTTTCATCTTGCTGACTTTGCGTTCTGCAGCTTGCTTGTACTGATTGGATTTATGAAGATCACTGCCAGTATTGTTTCAATGTGATTTCTTTCGTGTAGAGTTTATTTGTTTTTGCTATCACTCTGAGCAGTTCCAGCGATGGTGCCCATGCAATCTCGGGGATATAAACTGGAAAGCAGTGCTATGCATAATTAACCACATAATGTGAGCCATGAAGAAACCATAGAAAGTTAAGCCTATATTTGCGACTTCGTCACAAAAAAACAAAGAAGAACAAGAAGAAAGAAGAAAAAAAATAAAAACCTGCTTCTTAATACAATATTTACTCGGCTACACCTTAAGTCAGTCTTGAAAATTTTGTTTCCAGGCGCAATTTTCATAACTCGGAGACTTAAATTACCTATTTAATTTCACCATGCAAAGAGAACGAGAGATATTGCCGTAGTAGTGAGGGCTAACGTTGTGCCCCTTCTTTTTAAGAAATAAGACCACGAAGCCTTCTTCAGTCATCAACGTATGCCATAACAGCGCTAAATATATCTGCTCATTTTGGTGAATCTTCCGTGTCAGTAGATGGATAATGTAATCATTGAGGCGTGCAAATGCTCCAGGTAGAAACCTGCGCAACAATATAGAGGTAACTACACCAATAAAAAAGGCGCATCGTAATCCTCAGTCCAGCGGCCACGGACTTTGTCGTCGAGTGTCACGTGGCAACATTTCTAGTGTTTTCGCAACAACTGACAACCTCCCATGTCAACATGTCATTAGTGTACGATTCTGAAGCATTGGTTTACACATATACAACTTTGGAAAGTAATGTATAGACTATTCAGCAGGTTTAAAGCGACCGACTGAGAACACCTTCAATACATAGGTGTGCGTGCACTATTCAGCGCCAGTCGGTTAAATACTTGGTGACGAGGCGTACTGTTTACTGTTTCAAAATATTCTAGTAAAAAAAATGTCTGCATCTTTTTCTAAGCCGCGGACATGCAGCTTTTATTCGTATTACCGAAGGTGTGTTTTTGTCGGTGCAACTACCCGAAAAATACGTTTGACTCGGCAGATGTAATAGACAGAAGTAAGACAAGTAACGCAAACACCGGAAGCGCGAGCTAAAGCAAAGGAAAATGTGTCGCCCCTTTCGCAAAAGCGTGAATGAATAGGGGAACTTCTAACTGAACTGTGGATGAAAACGTGTTCTGCGAAGAATATCTTGAGCCCAAAATATGCGGATACGATTGTCGGCGAGTCCTCTTCAAAGGAAGAAACGAATAAAAAAGAAGGAATAAACTGTTTCTTGTCTATTGCCTATTGTCTATACCATACATTGTCTTTGCTCTTCTTCATACATGGTACTCCTTGAAGTGCGAGTGCCTTGCTGTATAGGAAGTCAGTATTCAATCTGCGAGCTGTCAGTTGCCACGAGAGATAGCGCGCGCATCCCCCCCTCTCCAATTTCTGAAAGGCTTTCAAAAAGCGCTGTCTCACTTTAGGCGGAAAACGTGTCCGCCGGGCCTTTGCGCCCATCGATGGCTTTTTTTTTTCGTCTATATTTTTGAGCTTGAGGACGAAGCAGTTTCCTACTGGGCTGTATTTTTCAGAGACGCGGTGCCTCGCGCCGTGAGAGCAATCGGCTTAAAGATACGAACGTACTTTTGTCACTCGAAAAGTGCCGACAGGGAAAAGCGGATCTTTTGGTTTTTCTTCCTCTGGGACGACCAGGATGTCTAGCAAACTGACAGGGAAATGTGCGATCCCGGGATTTTCGTAGAGTTTCTCGCTTCGTTTCATTTTCAAAACCTCTTGCGCTTGGTTGATTTTACTTTTTTTCTCCTTCTATATATATATACGTGTATATTTCTTTTGCTTGTAAGGCGCGGTTCAAAATTTCACAGCGACATCTCGAAAGAGTTCTGGAGCTGTGCTCGTTTGGGTCACCACTGTTGCTGTGTAGTTAGACGGGCGTGGTCATTGTCTTGGCGTACCACGCCAAAGGAAATAATGGCCCCTTTTAAGATGTTCGATGTAGCGTTCTGTCAGTGGTCTAAGATGTTCTTGTGGCACTAAGCGTTATTCTATTCCACGTGCATATTATGTTGCTCTTTTCTGGCGACTATTGCCTTGTTACTAGGGTGCGTTAAATCCTCCTTACGAACTGTTAGCCAATCTTTCTTTCTTTTTTTTTGTTCGTATGTGGAATTTTTTATCCAATGCCGTTTACTGGTGAATGTATACCGGGGTGCCAGAGGCCTAGTCCGGTAACCGCAAATGTCTGCATTCGTCTCCAGCATTACTACCGTCATGTTTGGTTAATAATAATAATAATAATAATAATAATAATAATAATAATAATAATAAACAAGATTAACTTGTACGAAAGAGGTGGATGGATAGTTGAAGTTATTAGCAAGAAGGTAACAATTCAATTAATGCCTAACCTATCACACAGGCAAAACCACGATATGATTATGAGCCACACCGCAGTGGGGACTTCGGGCTAGTTTTTACCAGCTGGGGTTCTTAACCTGCATGCAATGCACAGTATACGAGCAATATATTTTTTCTTCTCTGCGTCCCCGTCGGAATGCGGCCGCCGTGGTCGGGAGGGAAACCGCGACTTCGAGCTTACAAGCGTAACGTCATAGCAATTGAGTTGCATCGCATGTATGGTAAAAAAATAAATAACTCAATGAATGAATCAATCAACCAATCAATGAATCAAGTAAGCGAATAAATAAATAATTAATTCATTTATAGATTGATCAACGAGTTACCGTGGTGAGTTAATTAACAAGGGAAATCTATTTGAGGCCAACTTTTCTACATGGGGGGCCCCGTCTTCGTCAGGGCCCCGTTCAAGCTGCCGAATTCCTTGTTCGCCCCACTAAGCGACAACTCTATATCGCTAACAGAATTCCGAAGAAAAAAAGAAATTAAATTATGAAGTTTTACGTGCCAAAACCACAATCTCATTATGAGGCACACCGTAGTGGCGGACTCCGGAATAATTTCGACCACCTGGTGTTCTTTAACGCGCACCTAAATCTAAGCACACGAGTATTTTTTCGCATCGTGCCCCCTTCGAAATGCGGCCGCCGTGGCCGGGATTCGATCCCGTGAGCTCGTGCATAGCAACCCAACACCTTATAACGATTAAGCAACCATGGCGCGTCAGAATTTCGAAGATTCTCCCGTTGCGTGTAGCACATTTCCACTTGTTGAGCCAAACTATACTCTAAAAGGCGGGCACCATAGTCTCACGAAAAGTCGAAATTCGGAATCGACTGAATACCAAGATTTCGATAAGCGCATTTTAAACAAGTTACATCACTGCGCATATTGTAATTTGCGCATTGTAGCCGCTGAGTTCGCGAAGAGAATCATTGCAGCTAATTCAGATGATGGTGTCAGTTTCAAGACCCGCGTGCCCAAAGAATGCAACGAAATGCGTTACTGTTCTGGTTATTTTTTTAGCTTAACCGCATAAATAGTCGTATTGTCAAAAACGTTATGGGGAACAAAGGTGCACTTTTGCCGCAAGTTCAACAGCGCTTATCGCAAAACCGATGCTAGTTTCAATATTCACTCCAAGCGTGAATGCGCCGTGTGAGATCAGTGGCTTTAATTCACAAATTGGAGTACGTGCGTTAACGTAGTTGGTTATTTCGTTAATTAAAAAAATTGTTAATTAGTCTAAGGTGCTTTTTCTTATTCCTTCGCAAGTAATGTCTTGCTGTCCATCTAATTCAGCTCAAGCAGTAGGTTTGTGATATATGCCATAGCAGATTTTTTTTTAAGTTCACTTGAACTTTAAAAACACGGTATTTATCAAATACGCCCTCGTAGTTGAGTACCAAAGCAAAAGTTAGAAAACGTGATAGTGTAATCGCGAAAGCAAAGCCGACTTTCACAGTCTCAAGAACACATGATGATGCGTGCGAATACAAACCTGCGATATCATTAAGGGTGCTGGTGCAGCTCGTTACGGCAAAGGCAAAGTCGACTTCCTCCTGGAGTACGTAGCTGGCATGCTGCAGCAGCTCATTATAACTTTCGCATTTGGCTAAGGCTGAGGACCACAAGAGCCGTTTTTGTAAACGACCTAGAGTGAGCTTCACTGAAGAGAAACAGAACAAAAAATCACCAGGGCCATCGAGCGTAGTGAAGAACTGATGTTAACGTCTGCATTTACGGGCGCAATACAGTTTCTCTACCTATATTTTTTTCGTTTATAGTTCGTTTTGTTTACGCTAACTTTTTAAAAATTCTAATCGCTGCTTGCTCGTTTACTTTAAGGCATGTTAGCTGCTTCATTTTTGGAAAAAAGGAAACTTTGGTACCCCATTTCAGGTAGGAATGTGGCACGTTTCAGGTAATGAAAACAGCTTGTGATCTTTCTCTTTTTTCTTCTCTTTGTCTTTAAGGGCATATATCTAGGCATGACCTTAAGGATTTCACTGCATTTGTAATATTCACATCATTATCTCATTTTGTGCACGTGGCACATCTTCTGGCGTGAGCGAACCAGGAGATGTTGGGAGCAATCACTGCAGCCACGAGGAATAAGTGAGACCAGGTCTTTCTTATTGTGCGAAACTATAAAAAAATGTCTATAATCGGGCACTCAAGTCTGTTGCCCTCAGGTAGCGAAAAAGCGCTCGAACTGCTTTCTGGGCCAATGAACTGTGAGGCCAGGCCCCCAAGATCTTCGCTTCCGTAAATGGCCTGTCATCCAGTCTATTTAAGGCACACTGGAGAGTCTCGCGTTGATTATCGAAGCGAGAACAGTGGCACAGAAGGTGACTGATGGTCTCTTCACACTTGCACTTAGCGCACATTGGTGAGTCCGCCATTCCAATACGATAGCTGTAGGAGTTGGGGAATGCTACTCCTACCCACAGCCGACACAGCAGTGTTGCGTCACGTCGTGGAAGGTTCGCTGGTAATGCAAGTTTCAGTGATGGGTCGAGGCTGTGTAAACGACACTTAGAGTTCTGTGGTGTATGCCAGCAACCTAACGTGATTGTCCGAGCGAGACTGCGAAGCTCTCTTGCAGCGTCGACTCTGGATAAAGGTATAAGGAGTGTCGGTGAGCCAACCTGGGCACGTCGGGCAGCGTCATCGGCGAGGTGATTACCAACGATGCCACAATGTCCCGGCAGCCACTGAAATATGATATCATGTCCTCTTTCAGAAGCGCAATGGCAGGTTTCGTTGATTTGTGACACCAGCTGTTCATAATTGCCACGTCGTAAACTATAGACATCCTACACCTAAGTTCTCTCTCTCCCTCTTTCACTCCCCATTCCCCTCCCCACGTGTAGGGTAGCAAACTGGACTCAGTCTGGTTAACCTCCCTGCCTTTCCATCTTCCCTTCTCTCTCTCTATAAAAAAATGATTAACATAACAACTCATACATTGGCTCCTGCCGTTTTCGCAGGTAAGCTACGTGGCTTAGCGAAAATTACCAGCAAGAAAAACTTTGAGAGTAAATTCGCTTAGTAACTAATTATGCTAGCTCCTGTTTTAATTAATGAATTTATGGCACATGGAAGTCGTAATGTTTAAATTGAAGCCGATGAGTTGCAGAGTCATGTCTCCTTAACAAAAAAAAAGTCCTAAGAACCCACCCACGTTAGCCCAGTGGCTTTGTAGCATTGTGCTTCTAAGCTCGAGGTCCCGGGTTCGATCCCGGCCATGGCAGGTGCATTTCAATGGGGGAGGGGGGAGGGCGAAATAAAAAACGGTTGGGCAGAACCACATCCCACGATGACTGTCGATGTTAATGCGTTTAGCGTTCAATGAGTATAGCAACACAACGTATTGCCAGCATAACAATGAGTTATTTACGAGGCCGTGTACTGCAGCAGGACTCCTTCCTCGCGCTTTCTTAAAAACTTAGTAAAAACCTAAATTTTAATTAACTGTGCTTTTGTTAGCTCCGCCCTAGTTACAACCAAAGGTCGTCGGGTTCGACCACTAATTTTGATGCCATTGAATTTTGGTGCCATAACGCCGGGCGGTCAATTTTTCGACCCGTGAGCCATCCAAGGCTTTCGCCTTAATAATACATAGAAGACGCAATAACGGTCCCATTCGTATGCTATGGGCAATCTCAGACGCTAGAGATCGAAAACTACGTTTGGTCTTTTCATCTACGATGATACCTACAATACATTCTTTCGTTTTTTTCACTCGTTCCACCTTGTTACTGGTATACATGACGCAGCGTTTTCCTCGCTTGGGTATCGCTGGACCGAAGGTATCAGCCGCTCGCTGGTCTATTAGGCCCCGAAGCGCAGTATTCCGTATGATTACCTGAGAGAGAAAGAGAGAGAGAGAGGGAGGGGTGTAGGAAGGCAGGGATGTTAATCAGTCAACAGTCTGGTTGGCTACCCTACGCTTGAGGAAGGGAGAAGGGGAAGAGAGAGAAGGGAGAGAGCGAAGGAGTATATACGTGCACGGACAATACTTAAGCTAAAGCCGCTCGCGCAAACCACTCGTTCTGAGCGAGCACAAAAGTGCTTTCACTGCCCGGATGATACGAACTTGCAATAGAGGTGCGTCTGACACTTAGAAAGGAGCAGCTCGTTGTGGCGGCCTCTGTGTAACGTACTCGCGTAAACCAAGTGCGCGTTTCTAAGCCGCTCGTGCAAACTGTGATTTCGGGAACTCGATCCCTTTGCGATGCGTCGATCTTGAGCGAGCGCTGCATCTCAAGATTTAGCACATAATTAGATCTCCGCGGGAGAGCGCGGACGGGCCGACCCGGTTCCCGAGTTTATTGCGGGGAGGCATGGATCTCCCTTTATATAGTTTGCCGCCTTGCGGGTTCGGTAAGCGCTCCGCCTTTCGACGTCATCCGTAACTCGGCTTGACGGCAGGCGCTGCGGCCTCGTGTACTCGGTGGCCACTTTTCAAAGAATCTTCCGCTTCCGTCGCTCCTTCCGTGTCTCCTTGGCTTGTCCCACGTCCCATGATCCGCTTTCATACTGAATGCCACTAAAGTGCGTTATTCCTTCCTTTCGCTCACCTTATACGCGGGGTGTCCTGGTAGATATCTCCCCTCGAGACCCAAGCACACCACGTGAACACAACGGCTTTTAAGTCGGTTCTTATTACTAGCCGGCATGTTACGGATACGACAAAAGAAAGAAAGAAAGAAAGAAAGAAAGAAAGAGAGAAAGAAAGAAAGAAAGAAAGAAAGAAAGAAAGAAAGAAAGAAAGAAAGAAAGAAAGAAAGAAAGAAAGAAAGAAAGTTGCATTGCTATAGCAACTGTACCGGAACTTTAGCCACATTCGCTGAGTTCACGTCGCGTCCCTAGTTTCGTACGGCGAAAAAAAAAGCAGAAAAAGATTCAACTTGAACGAAAGAAAACAACGAAAGCATTAGCGCTTAAAGCTGAGACGGGATCCCATGCTGGCTGTAGGCACGCTGCCAATAAGCTTAACAAGGAGCGATGCTAAGGTTATCACCCGATCTTTTGATCGGGCGGGAAGAGAATTTAAGGCGTTCGAAATGCACGCCATCAATCGCTGTATCTGAAAAAGGAAAAAAAAACACAATTTTGAACACAGGGCATCCTAAAAAAGCAGAAAGAAAAACGTTTTAAGTGCACGTGTGGGCGAGGAATGTGAGCTGTAGGGATTAATTCTTTGTATCTTTATCTTTGTGTCCGGGCTGCATCTCTGAAATTTCCCGTATTTCGTATTCTGCACATAAGGCACATGCCCTAACGGCAATGAAATGTTTCTGGCGCTCCTGCGTGACGTTGTTTCAGTTTTAACAGCGGAGCTGTTCAAGCTTTAGTTCCGCCGTGAAGCGTTACCAGAAAACTCAGCCCAGCCGTGCGCCGCCTCGCGTTGCCTAGCAACCACCTGCGAGAGCGCCGAGCCACGTAACCTCCTCGCACCCCACGCGCGTAGGGCGGAGTCGTGACGTCACAAGCGAGTAAAAGCTCTGAACAGCCGGCGCGGCGACACACCTTTCACACCTCCTCTACTCCGTGCGTACTTGCTGCTGCCATGGAAAGACCGAAAAAAGTCCGGACGCCCGAAGATGAAGCGGCTTACCAGGAAGAGCGACGTACTGCCAAACGAGAAGCGATGCATCGCCGCCGAGCTGATCCGGAACACCGCGCCGAAGCTGCGGCAGAGAAGATGCGACGCCGAGTCGAGGATCCCGAGTTTCAGTCTAGGGAACGCGAGAGTCGGCGCCCGAACGATCAAGGTCGCCGAGAAAGCGATCCCGGCCTGCGACTGCTCGAAAACTTCCAGCGTCAAACCCGCCGAGACAACTTAACAAAACCTAGCATAACCTCGCAAAAGCTATAAACGACTTAGCCAAGCCTACCATCATCTCGCAAAACCTAGAAACGACTTAGCCAAGCCTACGAACAACTTAGCAACAACTAGCACACCCTCGCAAAACCTACAAACAACTTAGGCAAGCCACGTAAAAGATAGGTGGTCACAACCTCCACTCTTGACTCCAGCCTTGCACCATCGGTGCAAGCTGCACACATTTTTTTTTTCTTCGTGTCGTTAACCTGTCCCTTGTTACGCCGTTGCACAATGCATCTAGTCAAGAGGACAGCATTTGCACCTTGCACTCAGATTGTGTCCTCCTCCTTGCATCCGGGGCCCGCGCAAGATGTCGCGTCTCTACCAGAAAGCTCGTCTTCGTGCATAGCCTACCCCGCCAGCGTTTCCCGCTGGACATTACGGTTGCATACGCTCCAGTTGCCGGGAAGCGTGAGAAGCAGACAGGGATCTTTGAATTCTATCACGCTCCACTCTAAAAAGCATCAGCCTGCTCCAAATTTTGATTTAGAGCAATGCAAACCTACTCCCAATGCGAAAGTTTCATTATTGAATGTAATTTTCTGGCCCAGATAAACTGGCTCGCAACGCAATATTACCGTCGCTGAACTCAAAATTAACTTTTACTAAGCGAAAACCTTGAGGCTCACTTTTTCGAGTGCGCTTGTGCTAGTTATAAATTTAAAGGACTGTGTTGCTTTCGACCATCTATCATGTTTCCTGTCTTTTCCAGGCTTTGGTGCAACATTAACTTAAGATACCTGACACGTTCAACCGAAAAAAACGGGCACAATTTAGGAGCCTCGAAAGTAAGTGAACTGGCTGTTCGATTCGTTTCAAGCGCTACTCGAAACAACGTTCGTAGTTCTTTCCAGTAAAGGACTTGATTGATTGGCCGCGTGGTGTACATTGGCGCTGTATAGTGGTACAAGTGCAACCCGGTATTTCGTACTTCTCTGTATCAGTAGTCTTTTGCCCTCTGCACTACAGTACCTGCACTACTGGAGAAAACGTCGCGTTAGTCTATACGAGCCGTCGGTGCATTCACGTGGCGTACCAGGAGGTTCGTGTGAACGTGCGTTTCCGTTTAAGCAGACGGCGTAAAGCACTACGGGAACAAGTAGCGGTGCGCAGACGTTCCTAAATGCGAGTCGAATCGCCCCTGCTTTTCGAGATGTATTTTATTCCAAAACTCGCCTATTTTGGAGCAGACGAATATTCGTTTCTTTCGTGTGCGTGTTAGGGGGCGAATCACCTACTGAAATCACGAGGGAGGCAGAACCATTGAACCCGCCGTGGTTGCTTAGTGGTTTTGGCATTGGGTTGCTAAAAAGAAAAAGAAAACCCGAAGGCGCGGGATCAAATCCCGGCCGCTGCGGCTGCATTTAGATACGGTCGAAACGCATAAGTGTTCGAGTACCGTGCGTTGAATGCGCATTGAAGAACATAGAGGTGGTCTAACTTAACGTGGATTCCAACACTATGGCGTTCCTCGTAATCATATCTCAATATATTTATTTATTTATTTATTGAGCATACCTTACAGGCCTCTTGACAGGGCATTGAGTAAGGGGGGTAATAAAAAGTACAAAGTAACTTGTCAGTGTACAACGTACGGCTCAAATTAGCAGTTCAACATAAAGGAGAGGAATCGATGATAATGTGGTATGACGGCAAATACAAGGTTGGGCGGGAAAAAGGATAACACGAAGAGAGGGAAAAAAAATATTGCCTGGCATTATACATATCACAAAACTGGATACAAGAACTATAATGTATACCGATTACAATGACAACAGTAACAAGAAAAGAAACTACAACCAAAGATAGACTGACAAATATGCGGAAACCAGGCGCATGAACAGTTGACAGGGTTTAAAATACGCACAATGGTAGGGCATGATAAAAACGCAGGAACTAATGGCGTGCACAGTAAAAACATTTATCAATATAAGGAATGCAGTCGGGCACAAAGTGGGATACTGAAAAAAAAAAAAAAACGCGTGCAGTGTTACAAAAAATGACGGATGTCTTTGGTCTTAAAGCTGTCAAAATAACAAATAAATAAATACATGGGTGGTATACAGAACATGGCACCGGAAGTAAAAGAAAATTGGAAATACTAGTGGCAAGTTTCTATTGCGAAAAGAAAGAGTGCAGGAGTTGACGGAAATGATCGTGGTTTGGTTCGGATGCGATGTTGTCTGGAAGACCATTCCACAAACGCATGGCACGAGGAAGAGCAGATGAGTTGAAGGTGTGAGTTGACCCATATAATCGCGTGAAACTTAAGTGATTATGCAACCGACGTGATGTAATGGAAGGAGCATCAAGGTGAAGTGGGCATGGTCTGTTGCTGTATGCGTATTTGTGAAAAAGGCATAAAAGGGCAATGTCGCGACGAGCAATAAGGGGTTCAAGTGAAAGATTGAGCTTAATTTGCGTTATGCTGTTATGGTTGTCATAATTGCGTGGAATGAAGCGGGCTGCCCTATTCTGAACCGCTTCAAGCATGTTAATTAAATAATTTTGGTAGGGGGACCAGATAGATGCGGCGAATTCAAGCTGTGGGCGAACGAAGGTCTGATAAGCTAGATGACGAACGTGAGTGGGACAGTTATGTAAATTTCGACGTAAATATCCTAAAGATTTTGAAGCTTTTGCGCATATGGTGGTAATATGATGAGACCCGGAGAGGTTGGGTGTGAAATGAATACCAAGGTACTTATAAGATGATGCCTGCGACAGTTGGTAATTGTTAATGGTGTAGCAGTAGTTGGAAATGTTTTGCTTGCGTGTGAAGGAGATTATTTTGCATTTTTGTGTATTCAGCCCATATATTATGATATATTATGATATATAATCATAATATATATGATATATTATGATATATATTATGTATATATTTATGATATAATATTTATGATATATTTAATATATGTATATATATTATGATATATATTATAATATATATGATATATTATGATATATAATCATAATATATCATATATATATTAGGGTTACAGAACGAGTGCCAATAGAAGGGAAGCGCAGTCGAGGACGGCACGAGACTTGGTGGGGTGATGAAATTGAAAAAATCCGCAGGCACTAGTCTGAATCGGTTGGCGCAGGACAGGGGTAATTGGTGATCGCAGGGAGAGGCCGTCGGCCTGCAGCGAACATAAAATAGGCTTATGATGATTATGCTATCTTGGTTTTGGCAAGTAAAACGACAAAACTAAACAAAACATCTTGGACGTGAAGGACAGTTCCAAGCTATTCCACATGCAGAATACTTGCGGTTGCGGTACATGGCCATCTATTCTTGAATGATCGCACGGCGCTGCGGACTTCTGCTGAATAATTTCTAGTCATTCAATAAAAACTGCTCGCTTTTAATCATCCTATGCAGGAATGTGTTAAAATTTATTCTCTGGTCAGTCTCACTACGTTTGCATTCGTTTAAAACATTGTGTGACGCTGTATGATGTCACATTTTGCTTCTTCAATACAACGGTGTTCATGCGTCTCTTAAGGTGGTGTTCCCTTCTTTTCTTTTCATTGCTGTCAATACCGTGGGGCTTAAGATAATTGAAAGTAGCGGAAGGCTAAACGTACAGAGAGATAAGAAACAAAAACAACAGTGCGGTAAGACCTGTCTCACCGGACTATAGCCCAAACGTTCGCCTTACTCAATTGAAGGCAGCTCGTTGTCATCAAGAAACGCGTCAATTACTCGGGCGTCTAATTGGAAACGGTATTACGTGCACATCTTAATCTATAGACGCCTGATCTGTTTTTCTGTTTTCTTTTTTACTTACCAAACAGACTCCAGCACAAACTGCATATTTGATGCTGCTTCAGAAATGATAGAACCTTCATTATTGAATTCGTTATTCGTGGGTCGTTTCTCACAAAGATTACAATTCGATTATATTCGAAGAATTCTCCTCTCTAGCAACCCTAGAATAAGACGAAATTAAGAGTGTCACTTGTCTGTTTGCGTAGCGTTTATATGAAATGATTCGAGAACGTGTCGCCTAATGTAAATTCCAATTAACAAGTGAGTTAGATCTGTTGTAATCGTTTTCTTTCCATTCGTTTTACTTTGATAGGCCTGTTTGTTCTTGTGATTCAATGCCACTTTATTTGTGTGATATTATGCCTATAAGAACGTGGAAATGATTGCGCTTTAGGAGGAAGCTTTAGCTCGAGTGCTCCTATTCAAATACATGTAAAAGGAAAATTCGTTTCTCTCGGCAACCACTGCACCAAATTTTACGAGGTTTGTTGCATTTAAAAGAAAAACTTAAATTCTAAAGACTTCTTGTTTTCAATTGTCGCTTTAGATTGTCAATTTTTTCTTTAAAAATTTTCAAACAACGCGAACTTTCTGAAAGCTAAACTATTAAGTTTTTAACTCCATAACTCAGCAAAGACAAATGATATGACAATTATGTGCATTGCATCTTACAGCACATTTAAAGCGCACAAAATTGATATGTCACACATGTCAATATGTCAAATATATGTCAGTTTAGTAATATGGAAATACAGCTTCTGCAGAACCCTTGTACACAACGTAACGAATTCACGTAATATGTAAATTGACCTATCGAATTTGTCCATTTTGAATAATCTAGCGGATGCCGTTTGCAGAACCGCGATATATGCTCTCGATGCAGAGCTATCAATGTGTAAACCTCATGCTCCTATATTTTTCGGACTTTCGAATTTTTGAATATTCTTTAAAGAAAATTCAAGCCCTAAATCGATATTCCGCTTCCAACAGCCACTATAATTTACCTTCTCTCTCAAATGCAACACATTTCATTAAAATCGGTCCAGAGGTTTTCTCAGAAAAGCGTTTTGGCGTTTTACGTGTATTTGAATAGGCCGCGTCGGAGTTGGGCCCGATCTACCAGCTTCCTCTTAAGGCTTTTGGAGGTTCCGGAAATTCTGGCGCACCCTCGTAAGCCCCGTTCGCGTTAGTCGTGACCGCGTATAGTCGGAACACCGGATATCACATCGATCGTCCGGCGTCGTCCTTTCGTGTTCTCTTCCCCTGTCCTCGTCCTATTGTCAATATGATATGCAGCAAACGCCAACTAGGCCGAACTGAAGTTCTTCTGGAGTCAGAATACCAGCCGGGAAGTTCAAGCACAACGCAGTGAGTTCTTTCTATCGCAATGAGTAAACTGCCGATTTTTTTTTTCCTTCTTCGGAACGAGCACATAAACTACACCAACTGCGGTGCCAGCCTGTGTTGACATTGTTCCGGAGCACAAAAATACGTGTTAACTGTCAACACTGGACAGATGAATGAATTACCGGGACTATTTCTGTTTTGCACTGTCATACGTCCGCGGGCATGGGCCAACTCGTCCTGGTTCGGACTTTTTTTCTTTTTTTTTTGCAGGCAATTTGTATGCACTGAGGACCGTTCATTGTTATGCGAGGCACGGTTTCCGGACCTTGGCCTTGGTCGCGCGGTTACGGCGCTTCACCGAGAGCGACCTTTGTTTGTTCCGGGACACTAGGCAAACGAGACTTCCTGGCCGCGGTTTTTCATCGAAGGCATGTCTGAGCCGTCGGCCTATTGTTGGCGATGAATTCGCGCTGTTGTCGTACATTGAAAGCCACCTGTTCTTCGACTGGGTGGCGAACGGGATTGCTGTGCACGCCTTTTGATGAAGCCTTTCGTGTTGCCTCCTGAGCTTATACTCTCGAATGAGAGCCGCGGAGAGTGCTTCTTTCTTCGGTTTCGTCTACGCCACCGAAACTCTGACAACTGTCTAGAAATAGGAGACCTTACGTCAGGATGTGTGTATACAAAAGATTAAGTTAGGAGGCTTTCTGACCTTGAATGGGAGACCTTAAGTTAGGCTGTGCGTGCACAAAGCTTAAGTTAGGCTTCGTGTACACAATACGTTAAGTTGGGAGACCTTATGATACCAAATAGGACACCATAAGGTATATTTTTGCTCTGCAACAAAAACACAAATCTGGTAGTTGTGTGACATGTGCTTCTTAAAAAAAACGAAATAAAAAAACCTGAATGACGTCATTCGCGGCTCTATTTCACCAGTCAATGGGTTCAAATGTTTGCGGTTACCTAGCAACCACAGCAGTTGTAAGTGGCAATAATAATGGTTTTATTATGCTTCGCACGAAATGTAAAGCAATGTTTTTTTTTTCATGCAATATATTTGGATGATGTAGCCCTAGCGTAAATGTTGTGCGACCTAGAGTTTAAAAAAACAGTCTCTACGCTTAGTTTCCTCACCGTTACTTGGAGTTTTAGAAGCACTTGCATACCGTTTAACAGCCATTTCGCGTTCGTTGTCAGGCAGTAGCCACAACTGAATCAAGATGTGCCTAACCAGTAACGAGCTGCATTGCCCGGTAAAATTTTGCGCACTCCTGCTCGATCGCGTTGTAATGCGGCCGAAATATTCCACCTCGTTCCGACGTCTTTACCGCGAAGTGCCTCTCGAAGGCAGTTGACTCAACCAACCGTCGTCAAACTTGGAGACGGGGCAATTTGCCGGCGACGCATTTGCATAAGCGCCGACACGTACCAGTTCTATAAGTGGCGCAAGAATACGTGTACGCGAAGGAGACTTCTTGCTTCAGAGCTCGGGGCGAAGGGGGGGGGGGGGGGGGGGCGGCCCCCGAGGTATTTTCGATTGGAGGGCGCTCCTCATCGGCTGTTTTAATATCATTATTTGTTCTTTCTGGCAGAAAATTTACATAATACCTAGCAGTGCTGTGCTATAAATGTTGATCTCGCTGCGTTTGAACTATAAGGACCGGAATCCTGAAGCAAATGTTACGCAGATATCTCTTCGCAGCGACGTGCTTGATAGTGAACAAGTCTTCAGTAGTTATCTTGTTAATAAATCTGAATTGCATAAAATGTTGGTAATAAAAGTAAGAGTTGCCTATATTTTTCTCCCGTCAATAAACGGCATAGTTATTATTGCGATAACAACTATATGGACACTCCAACCGAATTCTGACCGTCGCCGTCGCCGTGAGGCTTAGGCAGAACTGGTAATCGCCTAATTTAAACACCCCTCAAATAATACGATACGAGACGACATGGGCACTTGCATGTTAGAGGGAACGACACATATTTACATGACCATTAAAGTCATCAGCTCAACGCGAGTTCTCAGCGTTCTGGGTTCCGCGTCAACACCGATAAGCGGGAATGACTGCGAGATTTTATTGTGTGTTAATTTTGGTATCAAGAACGTCTGTCTTCTTACGAGCTATTTGTGACACATATATTTTTGTAACAAATGTGACAGAACGTCATGTACGTACGATGCAGACTAACAAATGTGAAATTTTGCACTGAGGGTGTTGCATCTGTACACTGTCTGAACATATATGGACTTTTTAAAAAAAACGTACCGCCCCAAATTTTGTAGCTCTTGGACATTAAGGCAGGTATTCTTCCATTTCACCAGACTCATTCTCGTTTCCAGGTAATACAACTTACGATGAATTTATTTTTCTCACACAGTTCCTCAGCAGCCGCCGGTTATTAAGGACTCCCAAGGTAACCGGCTGCTTGCGACAGCAGGACCTTACGCTGAAGGCGACACCGTGCGATTGACCTGTGCAGTGCCGGCCGGTATGAATGCATAGTTTCGCATTTACCTTACCCTCTGCGACTTGAAACAGAGTAAGCGTTTGCTATTTTCCCTGCCTACAAAACTATCTGAGGAGTTTTTTTTCGAAATGGGTCAAATCCACGTAAACAAAAGTTGAGAAAAAAGCAAAAATTTGTTACCGGACCTAAATGCAACGCTAGCAAAGCTATTATATGATATGCTTTACATGTCGGCTAGGGCAAGTTTACGACCACAAGTAATGAAAAATTATGCGGCAGATATGCCCAATATTAGGGTGAGAACCCTGGATTTGGCTCGTATTGAATTGAAACACTGCATTTTAGGCGGTATTGTTATGAAAACTTTATTAAAATTGGCTTTCCAGAATGGCATCATGTAATAATGACAGAAAAGCTATAATAACATTGGCAGCAGGGCTTTGCTGTGCTTCAAGAACAATAGAACTATACTTGAAGAGCAGGTGCGTCTTCTTGGCAGCATAAGCAGCTCTCTTCTAATTCTTCCGCAGGATCATTTCCTTGGGCGCGCCTGAAGACACTAACGAAGTACGCAAGCTCTTCATTGTCTTGCCAGGAATTTCCGAAATGCTTCACAAGAAGGCTGGTCACATCTCTGACTTTCATTTCGTTGACGTGGTGTGCGTACAGTGCACATCTTATGGGTGCTTGTGCAAGGGACCTTCCCCTTTTTAGCACTGACACGAAATTTGACACAGAAACTTTACAGTGAGGCTCTGCTCTAATTTGAGGACTCCTACCAGCTGCATTTCTTTGAATGTAGAAGACCTTCGTTTCGGTTATCTTGAACGGCAAGCTGGATGTCGACTTCATCACCGCCGTGCAGTAGGCCTTCCAGTCGTACGCATGCCAATGTTTTCCAAGCTCTAACACAGTGCCGTGATTTGAAAAAATCATTTGGTAGCTTTGTGGATTCAGGATTTCTTCGTGTCGTCTAACATCTTTTTCAATTCTGCCAAATACCCTGTCTGGGGGTAAAAAACTGTGTCCTGTGACAGGAAACACAAGGGAAACTACTGAGACACCTGCTGGAGCCTCATTCTGGAGCCACCAAAGAAGCATGCAAAGCACAGTACTGTTCTTGTTTTGTCCAGCACAGCCATCGGCTACTAACCGCACCTCTCTAATTCCTTCGAAGTTAGCGCTTCGAAGTGTATTATGTACCGCACTGGCTACTTGGTTGCTTCCTTTGGAGCTTTCATCTTCGCTCCATGTGTAGGAATGGATGGCCTCTTTGGGCATTGATCCATCTGCCTGGTTTTCCACCACGCAGAGGTGGTACTGATAGAGCTGGCGGCTGTAGTAGGCTTCCTGGTCCGGAACTTTGGGGAGCACTTGATTTTGTTGGCAATCAAATGAGAATGTTTTCAAGTCTTCCCTCTTCTCACGCAGCAGGGAATAAAAAGCCTTATACTTCAACTTGTGTACACGTTGCTCTGTTATGACACGCTGCTTCTGTGAAACATCTCCACAAGTTTTCATCT
Organism: Dermacentor andersoni; assembly: GCF_023375885.2. Taxonomy (NCBI): domain Eukaryota; kingdom Metazoa; phylum Arthropoda; class Arachnida; order Ixodida; family Ixodidae; genus Dermacentor; species Dermacentor andersoni. Next base: position 38,473,652 of record NC_092822.1, on the reverse strand, counting down.
CATACGCATTTTTCAGGCACACAGAGCAAACGTCTGTCCTCGGTGTTCTGAACGAAAGATTGAACGTCGCTCGAAAAATGTGGTGAAAGAAGCCATACTTCACCCTCACATCTTCGGGTGCTTGTTGGTTGTAAATCTGCCACAGGTTTCGGATGCTCTTCAGCTCACTTGGAAGGTATAACTTTTTTGTCTTCTTCCGGTTGTAGTGCGACTCTCTTGCCCGAAGTCGCTTAATGAAACCCACAACAGCTGATCGCTTTCGACCGTAGCGCTTGATCTTCTGGTCACCTCCACGACTGTCGGCTTTCACTTCACCTTTTTCATGCTTGTGCTTTATATAGCGAGTAACTGTGCTGTGACTAATATCAAGCACTGCGCAAAACATATCGCGACAAACACGAATCTCTTGGCCATTTTCTATCCGTACGTTGTAAACAACAGCAAGGCTCCGACGAGGTTCCGCTTCTTTTCCTCTCCTACGTTTTACGGCTGTTGGCGTGCAGTACATCAAAACGAACGCCTTTTGTTCCACGCTACACAGTTCGTAAAACTTCTCCTTGAAACGTTTAGTGGATGCTTCTGTCACAAGCGCACACCTGAGAGTCTTTTTCGCGTGTTTACATTTTGGCAACGGCGCATTCTTGCTTTTACGGTGGTGATGCGGCTTTTTTTCACTTCGCCGTCGACGTCTAGGGATAGATCTTTCGCCGATCTCTTCATTGCCATCCGAATCCATGAACAACGATATCAGAAAAGCGAAGAACTCGCGAAAACACGAACGAAACACTCTGAGCTATCAGGCGGGAACCAACTCCTTGGCGGGAACTGACAAGGAGGCAGCGATGGCTAAATGACGTCATGCCAAAAGCGCTCTACTATTGGGCAAATGGATTTGGCTCATTTTGATCCGTGCAACAGCTGGATCTGGCTCAATTTCGATACGAAATACGATCTGCGAACACGTTCGCCTGGCGTTATTTGACCCATTTCGTTGCAACGGTTTTTCTGTGAGAAAGTTGCCTAGTTTTTCTTGTCATTACCGTTGTATCTGACCCAGTTTCGGTTTGTGGATTTGGCTCATTTCGAAAAAAAACTCCTCATCTGGTTTCGCAATCGCTTGCTCACCGCATGACACGTCTAGATTTGATTTTTTTACCTGCGTTTCGCCAACTCTCGCTTGTGTTTTCTCCAGAATCTCTCATCGCGAAACAACTTTATTACATGTCGCGTGTGGTAGAGCGTCGCAATTGCGAATGCCTATGCATTTCTAAGAGGAATGAAAAAAAAAGAGAACGTTGTGGCATGACAGTTTTGTGGATGTGACGACACAGCAAAAAGAGACGGAGAGAGAAAGAAGGCCGCAAAGCTAATCAGAAACACACCCGTTGCGAACCCTAACACTAACACACCGGTTAGTCTCCACTTGGAGAAGGATGAAAAGGGACAGAAAGTAGGAGGGGAAACATAGCAAACGCACGAGCTGCGCCTTCACATTAGCATGCCACGGGTGTTTGCAGAGTCCGGTGATCTTCGACAAGTGGAGTAGTGCTCCTATCACCTTTCTGCACCAAGTTATTCTGTAGACAGGCTGGCAAGAAAGAAAGATGAACTGGGTCTTTGTAAACACAGGGTAGCACCAAGGACGAAAGGGTGCTCGCCGTGTGAAAGGCGGCACTAAAACACTCGCTTGCTTCACAACACGACTCCCACCTAACACCGCTATTCCAGCGCGACGGTTCCACAGCAGTCGTGCTAGCTTTGTGCGAAAACATTGGACGCTTTTTCGCCCCTTTTTGTATTTGCAGCCGACCACAAACTCACGCTCGCATGGAGGCGAAACGGCCAACCGCTGCGCTCAACGCCTGCTACCGTTGCGACGCATAGCGGAGGATGGGCGAACCATCTCGACCTCGGCCCTCTATTCCGCGAAGATTTGTTCGCGAACATCAGCTGCGTGGTGACCAGTGACGTCACTCTGCCTGTAGAAAGCTCGGTGCTTATCGACATGTACCGTAAGTACGTACAACCTTTCAAAGGGAAGCGTTCTAATCGTCTGGCCATTTTCCACTGCGCGGATGACGTTTCATTTTATGTTTTCTGCTCGAGACACGTTAGGTCACGTTACAGACAGTTACTGACGCGTGGCGTCGCACTCATATACGTCATACGCCAAATAAAACTTCATTCAAGTAATAATATTCGCATGTTCCTTCCTTTATCCATTCATCCGTTATATAATTTATTAATTAAAATGACCTGAATAATCCCTCATTCATAATCAGTTCTCCCAGAAAGCGCAACTCCTGTGCTTTCAATTGGGCGCAAGTTTTGTTTCCTATGTGATGCATATTGTTGCATTTATTATTCCACGTTTCTTTCTCTACCTATTAATGGTGACTACAACCGGAGTTGCGTCTCTTTATTGCAGTGTTCTACCATATCACTTTGTGTTCATAGTAAACGAAATAAAATAAATACGTTTCTTCGCCGAGAATGACCCCCCGACCTATAACACGATGAATCCATACCTGATTATCATTTCTTTATTGGACTACCCGCACAAAGTGAATTGGTTTAGTTCGGGTAATCATACCTTGTGCACGCCTGAAACCCTTCAATAGTGAAAATAGGCATACTTCTTCCCCAACTACTTCTAGTGCCGCCTGCTGAAGTTTCCATCTGGAGCGGGCCTCATATGAGCATTGACACCTCTGAATGGGCTATAGTCGCTCCCTCGGCAACTGGGGCTACGTCTTCGGCTCGGGCTTCCACATCATTTCATGAGCCTAGGAAGGGTAGCTCGCCCGTCTTCCATGGAACCTCTCGGCCTGGAAATGTGGATCCGGATTTGGCTACCGGTTTCTACGCCCCGCGCAGCTTCGAGTGCGAGGCAACCGGAAGTCGTCCAGCAGCAAACATCACCTGGTTTCTGGACGGAGTGCTGCTGGACGAGCGTCTGAGTCACACTCACACCGATGGCAACGTGACGGCAAGCGTACTTCTCCTGTTGACTCAGAAGCACGCGGGAAAGCTTCTCGAATGTCGGGCGAGCAACGACAATTTGAGGGAACTCCGAGGAGTGCTGAGTCGCTATTTGGACGTGAACGTGTCAAGTAAGTAAAAAATATATATATTGCTTTCTTCTTCTGGCGACAGCACGGATATGTAATCCGCGACACGTTTTTTTTTTCTTTTTTTTTTGGATTTCGGATCCATGCGTTCAAAACAAAACGCTTTAAGAAGTTTTTCCTCGGGCCCACTCCTACTGCCCTATTCAAATACATGTAAAAGCTGCAGATGCTTTTATGAGAGAACCGACGGACCGATCTGAATAAAACTGGTCGCATATGGCAGAGAACATTCTATTGCAGGCACTGTAGACAGCATAGTTTTCATTTATGGCGCGGATCATTCTTATAGCAATTACCGAAAAGTGCTAAGCTTAAAAAGAAATTGAAACACGAAGTTTACGAATACGTAACGCCCTAACGAAAACAGCATAAGCAGTCAATGGCATCAAAAAACAATCAAATGCAGGACTGGCTGTGAACTTCCTGGTAGTGCAAATTTAAAGGGGCCCGGAACCACCCCTCGGGCTTGATGAAATAACATAGTCCGCGGGTAGCATACGCTGTTGTGAACATCTCAGCCA